>NW_027551606.1:1395557-1415557 GCF_051989575.1 Stigmatopora nigra
GATCAGTTTTTGTAAGTATAACAGCATCGTAGTAATCCTTATGGCTGACATGAATACGTCTGCACGTATGCACGTAAACCAGTATACACGTATACACGTATACACGTGTGAAGTATGAATGTATTTTATGCTTATTATTATGTCTTTTGGTTTATATAGTGTAGTCACAAGAATAGAATTTTGCATGACCCAGTGGAAACTTCTATCATGACACCTTTTAGTTAGGGGGTGTCATCTATCACGACACTCCCATTTCTTTGTCTACTTCTTCCCGCCTATAGTTTGTACCTAGGTCACATGACACTTTGTTAATAAAGCTAGCTCAACTGTTGGAGGGAGGCAGGGATTTGAACTGGTCAGGCAGGGAGATGGACTCATCTCCAAGCGCCGGCTACTCCCGACCCCTCCCTCAGCTGAAGTCTTTGAAAATCTCATCAAGCCGACTCTGCGTGTGCTACCTCTGATCCGAAGTTATTGAATGTATATGGTTCTAAACCTGACGTTTGAAGAAGGAACCCGGCTGGAGAGAGGATGCACGCACAAGAGACGGTAGGGCTGTTTAAAATTAATGTATAAGAAGGCTGGTGAAAATCCCGTTTTTCCTCGTGAAAAAGTCGAAGAAAAACGTTCCATAAATAGGAAATATTTGCATATCGTTGGGGAGTATTTATGTCAAAATAAAATAAAAGGAATACACAAGATATGCGGCAAATGTACACTTCGGTGACGTTTGTAAGGAAAACTGGTGACGCGGTTTAGACTAGGGGGTGAAAGAATCCCTCGTAAAGGATTTTTGGAGATTGTTAAAAATAAGGGAAACCTTCCAAAAATACAGCACCTGATGAGTAAAAGCGCTTGATAAAAGTAATCTTCATATGATATATATATATATATATATATATATATATATATATATATATATATATATATATATATATATATATATATATATATATATATATATATATATATATATATATATATATATATATATATATATATATATATATATATATATATATATATATATATATATATATATATATATATATATATATATATATATATATATATATATATATATATATATATATATATATATATATATATATATATATATATATATATATATATATATGAACCTGAAATACGCCGTGACGCGTTCATAAATCTCGACGATTACCGTGCAAAATAATAAAGTATAAACGACTATCTAGGCAGGTAAATAAAATAATAAATTAGTTGGGACGTCCCTAAAAAAATCCTAGAGAAATATATTAATAGCGTAACATTTGACCATTGTTTGAAAAACGTTCAAAACCAAAGAACGAGAGGGAAAAAAGCATCTAAAATGGGCTCTGGGAAGAGTAAAGAATATCCAAATGATGTGAAATTCATTCAGAGACATTTTCCTGACAATTGCGCTCATATAGGAGAATGGACAAAAAAGAACCATGTAAATGGTTGGGGTGGGATTGTTAGTGGAACCTTTGTAAACTATTCAAAGGAATTTAGAAGAAAAAAAGCTTTAAACAACGGGAAAAAGCAAGAAAAAATATGTATTTAAGAGATGGCGGATTGGGACGGGACATCCCAAGAGAGAATGGAATGCCAGGCAAGTTACCTCGCACCAAGGAAGAGCAGAGAGAGATAAGGATTTAGAGGCAGAGGAGACAGAAATGGCATTCATCCAAATTATTAATGATATCAAACGAGAAGAAAACAATGCAGAAATGGCATTGATCCAAATTATTAGGTAAATTGTACCTGGCGAAGTTTAGATAACATAATTAATTTAGGATACGCATGATTTCTATAGGATGGAATAAGATGAATATGTTTAGTGCACGAAACATGATTCATTGTTTTTCCATCACTAGATGAAATATGCTTTATCGTGAGTCATATTAATGACTATTAAAATATCACACATTGCATTAGTATCAAATAATTGATGAGAATGATTAGTGCTGACAGGACAGCAAAAGGTGGTTAGCTGCCAAGAAGCCGCTCTCCACTAGTGACAAAAATTGCAGACCACTCATGTCTGATTATGAATGAGTGTGAGCGTGAATAGTTGTTTCTCTTTTTGTGTTTTTGATGGGCCATCCACCAAGATATAATCGATCCGTTAGATATCAAGGTGGAAAAGCATTTAGCAAATTCGAATCAATTTCTGAAACCGCCAACAAGCCCTCTTCAGGGATGGCAGCGACGGATTGGAAATTTGAAATCAATTTCTGAAATTGCCAATAAGCATTTTTGGATGGCGATGAAAAATTATGGGAAATTGTTTAGTCCAAAGAAATTTTTTGATGATAATGCATTGAAATGGAGGAACAAATCTGCAATGCGAAATTTTGAAGCACTGAAAAAAAAAAAAAACAGTGCATCATATGAAATTCCAAAGTACCATTGATTTAGAGGGATAATGGCATCCAAATTGTGTTAACAGATTAATTGACTGAATTGACAAAATGTTCCATATTTCATTACAAAATCTTTGCGCCTACATAACGAGGTCAACCGGACAACAAAATATGGAAAGCCTATTTAGTTGACCATACCAAACGCCTTTATTCACTACACTATTGGAGCTGAATGATGAGTCTAATCTGGCTATCTGCATAAAAGAAAAACTTTAAAGAAACGCAACGTTTTCAACAGGAAACATGGAGAAGACGCACGAGCAACCCAAAATGAGAACGTCCGTACAACTGTTGCTGACCAAACAGCAGACATAAAAATAGCTGAAAAGGAGGATGCAGATCCATCTTTGCACTGTAAGGAGGTTCTCTCAGTTGAAACGTTTGAGGAGACAGGTAAGATAAGCTTATTGACGCGATCAGACGTAATGATCCAATATTGATTGGAAAGATTATTGCTTGAGGAGCAATGCCATAAACCATAAGGAACTTTTTATATTGGTTTTATTGTCTCCATTAAAGAGTGAAAGCGTTTCAATTGAGAACAAACCTTCTTACAGATTTTTAAAGTAAACGATTTGAGAGAAAAGAGAGAATACAATGGATAGATATAAAACCAAATTTTAATTTTATGCCTGACTATTGGCAAATGTTGATTAAGAAAGTTTTATAGGAGATGATTGGCAAACTCCGAAGACAATGGAATGTTACATTTGATAAAAAAAGACTACTAGTTTGGGATATTTTAGAATTTCAAACAACTGAGTTTAATATGCATTGCAATACACATTGTTAATTGAATTGGGACTTGATTACTAAGCTTTTTATAAGTAATTAGTTTTAATGGCTCTAAAGGACAATTATGCTATAAAATATTAACCCTGATAAACAAGGTGTGGTTACAGTTTAATGGGTTCAATTCTTTTCAGAATTATAAATGTTTACATTTGTTTCTGGATATTAATTGATGTGAATCTAACTGTTGCAGAGAGCGGGAAAGCTGTTTTCCTGAGGAGAAAGCAGCCTAGTTCGCTTTTTGTATTTTTCATATTTTTAACATGATTAGTTAATTTGTGTAATTGCAGGAAAGGAAAAATCATATATAGTTATTGATCTTAACAAGGAAGCAGCAATCACAATAGAATAACAGCTAGTATATCTACTTTTGACTGATAAAACATTCAGATTTTCACAAGCAAAGTGATGGAATAAGTAAGATTGTTGTGATTTTTGTTCATTTGTGTCAGGAGTGGGTGGATTGCCTTTCCTGGCATGACGTCACGATAACATCCAGCTGTCACTAATTACGTGATTAGATTATTTTTGGTATTTAAGCATTGTGATTTTCTGTGGACGCCGTTGGATCGTCTGGTGTAGTACTGGTTAAGTTCTGGTTTCGTTTCCTGTTAATCCTGGTAGTAATTGCTGTTTCCATTTGACGCCACGCCGCATGTACTTTCGTTTGTAATGAGTGGACAAGCCAAGTTGTTTAAGTTATGTTACCCCGTTTATTAAATCAACCTACAAGAGCTACAGATCTGCCTCACCTTTCCATTCCTTCGGCGACTCTGCATCTGGGTTCAACTTCCCCTCCGATCGCGTCGCACTACGCGGCGGCGATCGTAACAGCACGATCCAACCATTATGGACCCAGCGGAGCGCCACCCACGCTCGCGCCGACGCACTCGGCGACGCAAACCATCCACCTCGAAGACACCGGACTGCTTGGAATGTATAAGAAACCCCTCAGAATCGTTTAGGAATTTTGTAATGGACACACCGTGGTGCGGGGCTCTCAGGCACATCATTTCTAGAGATGAGCCACAGCTGGTAGAAAAGTTAGAGCCGCAGCGTACTCATACGCCCCACCACTGCTATGCACGTCGCCCTGGGAAGCCTTTACCGTTTCATCATGATGCCCAGGTGCGTACAACCACCAGAGAGCGCCCAAGTTATCTTATGCCTATGCCCAGAGGAATTGATTCACCATGGAGGGAGCCTGAAGATTCTGGTGAGGAGGACATCATTGAGGAAATTGATTTTTTCGCTGGCGTTTCGGAATCCGATGATGAATTCTTTGACCAATTCGGACCCCGAGACCTTCCACTGGAGGAGGATTATCCCGATTGTTCCCCCGATAATTCCTATTACAAATACCCCGACCAGCAATTACAGAGTGGGCTTACCACCAATTATGGGGCACGACGTGATGGCGGGGGTGCTGTGCAATCCTCCCAGAGGAGGCGCCGAGCGCCACGCCGTAGAGCGAAGCGAAAGCAATGCCTGGACACACTAACCACTGTCCAAGTTACGCGCCCGCCCACGTCCCTCCAAGCTCCTTTTCCGCCCACGTCCCTCCAAGCTCCTTTTCCGACCACGTCCCTCCAAGCTCCTTTTCCGACCACCACCACGCTTTTCCAAGTGCCCGAAGTTACTCGGCCGACCACGCCTTTCCAAGTGCCCGAAGTTACTCGGCCGACCACGCCTTTCCAAGTGCCCGAGGTTACTCGGCCGACCCCGCTGTACCAGCAGCTCCTAAGGACTATGCAGCCCTCCCCGTTCCAAGTGGCCGAAGTCACTCGGCCGACCACGCTTTTCCAATTGCCCGAAGTTACTCGGCCGACCCCGCTGTACCAGCAGCTCCTAAGGACTATGCAGCCCTCCCCGTTCCAAGTGCCCGAAGTCACTCGGCCGACCACGCCTGTCCAAGTGGCCGAAGTTACTCGGCCCAGCGCGCCGTTTCAAGTGCCCCAAGCTCCTGTGCCAAGGCCACGCAAATTACTCCCGTTGCCTTTGGGGTCGCCGGTCGCACCCGTACCGAAGCCACGGATCAGGTTTCTGGTGACGGACGGCCATTCTAGCACCGCTCTCCCAAGCACCGCTCTCCCAAGCACCGCTCTCCCTAGCACCGCTCTCCCTAGCACCGCTCTCCCAAGCACCGCTCTCCCAAGCACCGCTCTCCCAAGCACCGCTCTCCCAAGCACCGCTCTCCCAAGCACCGCTCTCCCAAGCACCGCTCTCCCAAGCGCCTGCCCGTCCAGCGCCTGCCCGCCCAGAAGTGGCGACGATGCTCCGGCGCTCGATGAAGACGGGGCCGGCGACGTCGAGAGTGGTATTTCGCCGGAGTCCCTGGAAGATGGGACTGGCGCCATCGAGAGAGGCAATTCGCCGGAGTCCCTGGAGGAAGGGGCTGGCGACGTCGAGAGTGCCAATTCGCCGGTGCCCCTGGAGGAAGAAGCCGGTGACGTCGAGAGAGGCAATTCGCCGGAGTCCCTGGAGGAGGGGGCTGGCGACGTCGAGAGTGCCAATTTGCCGTTGCCCCTGGAGGAAGGGGCTGGCGACGTCAAGAGTGGTAATTCGCCGGAGTCCCTGGAAGAAGGGACTGGCGACGTCAAGAGTGGTAATTCGCCGGAGTCCCTGGATGAAGAAGCCGGCGACGTCGAGAGTGGCAATTCGCCGGTGCCCCTGGAGGACGGGGCCGGCGACGTCCAGAGAAGCAATGATCCGGGTTCCTGGGAGAAGAGGGCTGACCACCCCCCGAGCAAACAGGGTAAGGTGCCCGACCGTACTAAACTTCTAATATTTCCTGAAGGCAGGCAGTTTGGCAAAGACTTAAGGGACCAGCTGGGATGCCTGCCGGACCGACCACTGCCTCGTCTCGTTTCTGGCCGGCGCGGACGCCCGCCGGATCGACCTCAGCCTCGTCTTGTATCCGGCCTGCGCGGACGCCCGCCGGATCGACCACAGCCTCGTCTCGTTTCTGGCCGACGCGGACGCCCGCCGGACCGACCACTGCCTCGTCTCGTTTCTGGCCGGCGCGGACGCCCGCCGGATCGACCACAGCCTCGTCTCGTTTCTGGCCGGCGCGGACGCCCGCCGGATCGACCTCAGCCTCGTCTCGTTTCTGGCCGACGCGGACGCCCGCCGGACCGACCACTGCCTCGTCTCGTTTCTGGCCGGCGCGGACGCCCGCCGGATCGACCACTGCCTCGTCTCGTTTCTGGCCGGCGCGGACGCCCGCCGGACCGACCACAACCTCGTCTTGTTTCTGGCCGGCGCGGACGCCCGCCGGATCGACCACCGCCTCGTCTCGTTCTGGCCGGCGCGGACGCCCGCCGGATCGACCTCAGCCTCGTTTCGTTTCTGGCCGGCGCGGACGCCCGCCAGACCTGCCACTGACTCGTCTCGTTTCTGGCCGGCGCGGACGCCCACCGGATCGACCACAGCCTCGTCTTGTTTCTGGCCGACACGGACGCCCGCCTGACTTGCCTCTGCCCCGTCTTGTTTCTGACCGGCACGGACGCCCGCCAGACCTGCCACTGACTTGTCTCGTTTCTGGCTGGCGCGGACGCCCGCCGGAGCGACCTCTCCGTCTGTTCTTGGGTTGGTGTGGAAGACCACCGGACATTTCTAGATCTCCCACCCACCCTCCCTGCTTGTTTCCGTTTCTCATGTTGTAATTGACCTTGGGACGTCTAGAATCCGTCCCTTAGAGGGGATGTACTGTCAGGAGTGGGTGGATTGCCTTTCCTGGCATGACGTCACGATAACATCCAGCTGTCACTAATTACGTGATTAGATTATTTTTGGTATTTAAGCATTGTGATTTTCTGTGGACGCCGTTGGATCGTCTGATGTAGTACTGGTTAAGTTCTGGTTTCGTTTCCTGTTAATCCTGGTAGTAATTGCTGTTTCCATTTGACGCCACGCCGCATGTACTTTCGTTTGTAATGAGTGGACAAGCCAAGTTGTTTAAGTTATGTTACCCCGTTTATTAAATCAACCTACAAGAGCTACAGATCTGCCTCACCTTTCCATTCCTTCGGCGACTCTGCATCTGGGTTCAACTTCCCCTCCAATCGCGTCGCACTACGCGGCGGCGATCGTAACAATTTGAGAATTAAGCCCAACCAAGTGGCCGTATGCAGGTGTTGAGCACGCGCTAAAGACGACAGCAGCTAAAGCAGCAGCGCAAACACTTACTGCACAGTATTACTTGATATGCAAAACATTGCATCGCAGAAGGTAGAGATGCATCTATACAGAAAGGCACAGAACAGTCTGCAGAAGACCTGTACACAGCTAAAGGCCTAGCGTGCCTACCAAAAATTATTCCAAAATTGAGCCATGGATTGAACCATGTCTCAACAGGGGGGGATGATGGACAAGGTACAGCATGTGTTCCATATCCCAGAGGTCTAAATACCTACTTTTAAATTTTTTGTAGGAAGTGTATGATTTGTTGCAGACATGGTGTGCAAGGTAACCTCAGGCCCAAACGAGGACAACGTCCAAAAGAGTGTGGGACTGGATATGCAAACAAATGTCCATGGAAGACCATTTCAACATCCTCTATGGGAAGATGGACCATGAGAAAAGACTAAGGGCGAGGCAGATCTACTCACAGAATGGATGGTAACATGTTTGGAGAAGCTTGTCCAAAGAACATGCAAGCTGCCGTGATCCCCTTTTGTCTACTTTACAGGAGGTGGTGAAGCCAGGTGACTGGATGCTGATCCGAGTCATAAAAAGGAAGTCCTGGTTCTCTCCACGATGGGAAGACCCATTCGTGGACAAACTCACCAACCTCCACTGCTGCAAAGATTGCTGAGAGGTCTACGTAGATTCACCAATCTCAGGTCAAGGTGGTTCGAAACATAGGGGACTGTGAGTAGACTGCAAGCCGGACGGTACCAAAACCCTTGTCCGTGGAACATCATCAGACATCTACTCACCTGCCCCGAGCGCCCCTCGCTTAAGTTTGACATTTCGTAGACTTAGCATTCCCGCGCAGAAGCCAAAATGAAAGCTGCCGCCACCCTCATCACAGCAACTCTACCGCAACCTGGGCGTGGCTGGATGCCCTGCCCACTGAGACTCGAGCAGGAAATCGAGATGGTCCCTTGCTACTATCGCAAAAAAGAGTGAGGTGGTAGGAAAAGAGTGATCCAAAGAATTATTATGAAGAAAATGTGTGGTATAATTTCATGATGTTTCAGAAGAAATTGTCCGGTGTGAATGAAAATTGTTATGTGTGTAGTCGTATACCTATTTCCACAAGCACCCCGCCAATTTATCCTAAACCAATTAATCCCTACGACACCAACACAACTCCATGGTATCCCGACATCCTGAAATTATGGTACATAGGAGCTACAATTAGAGCTACAGTTTCCCAAATTAATCCGACTGTACCACATTTGGCGGGTAGAAATTTTACAAGACTCCTAAAATACAATTGGACAGATCTTGCTATGTTGAACGACGTCCCATACCCACGTGGTTTTAAAGCCGTGTGTTTTGCCAGTATCATGTCCCTTTTTGGCCACTCCATGCCGTTGGGGGAAGTCCCCATGAAGTACTGCAGTCAGGTAATTACCCAGTGCACGCGAAACACCACTAACAAAGACCAGTTCAATGCCACAGGAGCGCCCCCGGGTGCCACCTGCAGGGATTATTACACTCTCCCTGATGTAATGGGCACTAATCCTCAAGATGATGGGTACTGGCTATGTGGCCATTCAGTGTTTTTGAGTTTGCCCACAGCATGGACAGGTCGGTATGCAATGGTGCAGATGGTCCAGGATGCCTTCCTTCTAAGGGGAGTAAAGGCAAGGGATAAGAGATCAGTGCAATTCAAACCACATGATTCAATTTGGGGTAGTGATGTCCCTGATGATCACAAATTATGGTCCACCTCCGAGAAAGTCATACTGTCACGACTTCCACAGATTAGAGTGGGTAAAGTTATGCTCCGTGTAGAAACATTGAATTATCGGATGGGACTGTTCATTAACCAAACTGTCAAGGCTCTACAGGGCATAGCAGATGAATTACAAGATCTTAGAGAAATGGAGCTCCAAGACCATATGGTCTTGGATTTGATAACAGCCAAGGATGGAGGTGTGTGCGCCATAGTCGGAGAACACTGTTGTACTTTCATCCCAGATGAAACCGATGTCGAAGGTAACATTACTCGTGCAATAGCTGAAATGAAAGCCTTGGCCAACGCCATGGCCCAGGATCACTCAGCTATAGGTGCATCACTTTGGTCGTGGTGAATATCCGGGTCGTGGTTCGCGATCCTGGTTAAATTTTTAACACCGTTACTTGCAACTATGTTACTCTTCTGTATTTTCTCAATGTGTTTCATCCCTTGCATGAAAGCTATGGTTTGAAATACTAACCAACATACGCTGGTAGCTTACAGCGACATACGGTATCACCGCGTGGCATGCCGTAATGAAGATTCTCCCATTATTTTGAAGTGTGACGAGTGCCGGTATGTCGAGTCCTCCGGGTAATTGTACATGTCTTAACTTCAAAACTGTGTTCGCTCATAAAGCGGGACGCAGAGGAATTTTCTTAGATAACCTTAAAATTACCTCACGTTTTTCACCTTTGCCTTCACAAATGACTTTATTGTTTTCCATACTCCATAAGTACTTACTCCATAAGTAACTGCTGATGATGTTTGTATTCTAGTACCTAGATAGGAGGGATATAAATTGATGTTTAATGAAGATTCTTTCAAAGTTACTAACGGGGGGAAATGTGAAGTATGAATGTATTTTATGCCTGTTATTATGTCTTTTGGTTTATATAGTGTAGTCACTAGAATAGAATTTTGCATGACCCAGTGGAAACTTCCATCATGACTGAGACATGACATAAAGACTGAGAGGTAAGTGATCCATCTTATTCTTGTTGGCATCGGTGAGGCAACTTGCAGTCGCCGGAAAATGGCGCTCAAGGCGGAGAGCTAACAAGTATGAATATGTCATAAATAAATGTCATAAATGTGTCTGGCCTGGGAAGACGAACTTGTGGAGAAGCACTATACAATTTCGTCATACGCTGCTGAGGGTATCATGACTACTAGGCTTTTTGTCAAGTCAATGATGACGACAATGCCTATGTCTGATTTTCATTTTTTTTCATTTTTCATGACACCTTTTAGTCAGGGGGGTGTCATCTATCACGACACTCCCATTTCTTTGTCTACTCCTTCCCGCCTATAGTTTGTACCTAGGTCACATGACCCTTTGTTAATAAAACTAGCTCAACTGTTGGAGGGAGGCAGGGATTCGAACTGGTCAGGCAGGAAGATGGACTCATCTGCAAGCGCCGGCTACTCCCGACCCCTCCCTCAGCTGTATACACGTATACACGTATGCACATTTACACTTATACACATATACAGATATACACATATACATATATATACATATACACACGTGTACATACCGTCACCGGACATTTGGTTGCCGGTCAAATGTACTTAGATATTAAACAGAGATAGTAAACTCTCTCTCTTAGATATTAAACTCTGTCTCATGAATCTAATTTTGAGAGCTGGGTTCAAAAGCAAACTCTCTGTCACCATTTGACCGGCGACTACAAGACCAGCGACCAAAAGACCGGCGACCAGTACACCGGCGACCAAAAGACTGACGACCAAAAGACTGACGACCAAAAGACCGACGACCAAAAGACCGGTGACCAAAAGACCGGCAACCAAAAGACCGGCGACCAAAAGACCGGCGACCAAACATCTAAGTACCGTACATACACATACAGTGGTACCTCGACATACGATCGTATGTCGAGCTTTTCGTAATTTGAGCGAACGTTTCCCATTGAAATGAACTGAAAACAAATTAATTCGTTCCAACCCTCTGAAAAAACAGAAAAAAACTGGATATTGGATTGGAAAAAAGGTTATATTTGTACTAATTCATCTTTTTTTTCCACAAAGTAACAAAATACTAGTTGTTTAATAGTTATAAAATGTGTGTGAAAGAAGTAAAATTAGACACATCTTGCCAGTCATATAGACAGCGACATGCACGGAGGGGGAGGGGGGGGGGTTGATCCAGGTGGACAATGCACTCATAAACGAACAAACAAATTTAAATGAACTTGGATACATTTATACGGACACTCAACGTTTAATGTATCTTCACACAAAATTGAATTCTAATTTTGTTTTAATCTTTTTTACCTTAATTCTACGGGTTGACTCCACCCGGCCGTTCGGCCGGAATCTTCAAAATGAACGCATCAAGAGTTGTTTGGAACTTGCCGCTTCCCTGTGTCTGATTACCGAGTGGATTCCAGTGTTTAGGGCCGTTGTCCTGGAATCCAGGCCTGGCGTAACTTGAACATTTCCACTGATTCTTGAACATTTTGCCTAAGCATCTGCTGATACTGACTGGAATCCATGTGATCTGCCATTTTAACAAAATTGCCAGTACTTGAACTGGCCACACAACCCAACACCAAGATGTAACCACCACCACATTTTACTGTGGGTAGAAAGTGTTTGTTTTGGAATGCTGTGTTCTTCTTCCACCATGCATACTGCCCTTTGTTATGTCTAAATAATACCTTTTTGTTTCACCAGTCCACAGCTCCTGATTCCAAAATGAAGCTAGTTTGTCCAAATGTGCTTTAGCATACCTCAAGCGACTCTGTCTGTGGCATGTTTGCAGAAAAGTCTTCAACTGCATTATTCTCCCACACAGCATTTCCTTGTGCAAACCGTGCTGAATAGTTGAATTGCAGTAACACCATTTGCTTGCAGCACAATGATGTTGAAGGTCTTAGGAGCTGGTCTCTGGATGGAGTGTGACTGTTCTCAAAATACTTTGACGCTCACACTCATACCTAGGGGCAATTAAGAGTGTCCAACAGGTTACATGCATCTCTTTAGAATGTGGGGGAAATGTGTGAGTACCCAGAGGAAACCCACACAGGGCCAGAGAGAACATGTAAACTCCCCACAGGTGGACCGTCCTGGATTTTATCCCAGGATCCCAGAACTGTGAGGCCGACACACAACTCATCATTCTGAACAAACCATCCACACTGTCAAACATGGTGGTGGCAGCCTCATGATTTGGGCCTGCTTTTCTTCAGCAGGGCCCAGAAAACCTATTGGAGTCTGCAAAAAAACTAATGCTGGGATGGAGACTTATCTTCCATCAGGACAATTAAATGGGCGGCCCGGGGAGACGAGTGGTTAGCGCGTCGGCATCACAGCTCTGGGATCCTGGGTTCAACTCCCGGTCATGTCTATCTGTGTGGAGTTTGCATGTTCCCCCGAGCCTGTGTAGTTTTCCTCTGGGTACTCGGGATTCCTCCCACATTCCAAAGACATGCATGGTAGGCTGATTGAACACTCTAACTTCCCCATAGCTATGGGTGTGAGAATGCATAGTTCTCCATCTCTTTGAGCCCTGCGATCAGCTGTCCACCGATTCAGGGTGTCCCCCACCTCTGGCCCGGAGTAAGCTGGAATAGGCTCCAGCACCATCTGCGATGCTAATGAGGATAATGTAGACCAGACATGGCCGGGATAAACGAAAAACCACAAAGTAGGTTTTTCAGTGCTAAGCCCTAGTGGCAAGCGGAAGACAGGGGAGTGGCTTCCGTTTGCGAGTTCCAGCCTGAATTTTTACATTTTTATTAACTTAAAAAAATCATGAGGGTGGATTTTCCCTCTTTTTCCCCCCGTAAAAAATCTGCAATCTAGTGAAGCCGCAATATGAACAAATGAAAAAAATAGTTGCTGGCTGGTGCTGAACTTAAGTGTCTGAAGCATCACTTTAGATGGCTCACGTCTATCCGACTCATAAATATTGTCAATGACTTTTATTAAACTTTTCAGTTGCAGGCATGAGAAAATAAGACATTTGAGACGCTCAAACACAAAGTGATGTCTATCAGTCATGTCTTGGGGGTGTTTCCTCAATTCTTACTGCTTTACATTGAAATAACTGAATTGCCTTACCTGCTTGTTCACCAACACTTTCTGAATCACATGTCACTGGGTAAATTTGCCCTGAAGTATCCCATTGGCTTTCTGTTTTTGACCGGCATCCGTAATCACTGTAGGCTGTGCGGGCACTACCTCCCAGCAAACTCTTTGAATCCATCAAACAAAGCCACACTTTGTTATTTTCTCCGCTTTTAATCCTCAACTGTAGTTAAGTAGCCACTTCGTTAGTAGGTATTAGGTGTGTTGCTTGGGGACCTGCTTCTTTTCATTCTAATACTGAAGTATAATTTTTGAGCTTCTGTGGGGATCTTGAAAGAAGGAAGTTATTTCTCTGCTTCACAAAAGTGTCAATTCACACTGACTTCCTTACCACGAGACCCCACTACATTGTTCAACGAGCAACTGCGGCCAGCAGATGTTCGTGGTCAAATGAGCTGATGCTAAAAATAGCCCAGACAAGTGGCGAAGCAGTTGACTTCAGTGTGGTCGCAACGCGTTTCACTCTTAAAAATACTCTCAACAATGAAAAATGCCATCTCGTTTGAACATTGTCATAGTTATGAAATAAAGTTGGTGATTAAAAAATACACAGATAACATTTTTGCAGTCCTGTAAAAACATTTTTTAGTTCCCCCCAAAGTGTGTCAATCCTAGTATAGTATAGTATCTCCGTCACCACTCACATAATAAAAAATGCTTTTTCATTACAATGATATTAAAAATAATAATAATTTCCAAAATGTGTAGTGTATTTTGTCAATGTCATATCTCTCATTTTTTTGTTGTACTGATGCTCTTTCATCACCCACAGACGAATGGATTAAGTGAATGGACCAATCAGCAGCTGGAAGCAGCGCTCCGTTGCACCACCCAGCCCCAACCAACCACCTGGACAAACCATCTGTCTTAGATTGAGTACGCTCACAATTCACACCCTAACACCTCTTCCAATGTGTCCCGTTTTCAGTGTTCCCTCAGTTATCAACCCCCCTTGTTTCTGTCTCTGGAGGCAACTTGCTGTACTGTCTGTCTCGCCACACATCACCAAGTATGCCTCTATCTGGGAATAAGCCCTGGCTACACAGCAACGCTCCTCCACGCACACCCACAGACAGGCCACTCACCGCTGCAAACCTGCTCTGGCCTATGTAATCGGCCAGAAGTTCTGGCTGCCCTCCCAAGAGCTCTCCCTGAGGACCGACTTCAGGAAGCTGTCCCCTCGCTTCGTCGGTCTCTAAGGTTGAACAGGTGTTTAACCCGCACGCTGTCCGCTTCAAAGTTCCGGCAGCCCTCCGCATTCATTCTGCCTGACCATTACCCGGATGCCCTACATTACGTACCAGGTAGCCCGAATAGAAGCTGGGGGTACTGTCAAACCCAGGGCTAAGCGCGTTATTGAATGCTCCTAACACCCAATCATAGGTCCAACATCAGATCGGTTAAGCAGCACCAAATGTGAGTCATCATTATCACTGACCTACTTAAGCCAGCAGAGCTTGACCATGTTGCCTTTTGTCTCTATCGGTCCACTGTTAGTACTTTCTAGCGTTTCTTCCTGTTTATGTTGTCTGATATTCAAGTTTCTGTCTTTGATAAAATGATTTTTTGTCAAACCACCCGTTCAAAATGAATATTAATAAATATTTGTAAACAGCGCATAAATCTCTGGAAGCCAGTTTAGATTTAAATATGAAATAGGTGAAAAACACAATGTCAGATTTGTACATTGCTGATTAGAGCCCATTGAAAGCATTAAATTTGTCCAAAAATGTTTGAAATCAAATTAATCAGTCATTTACAAATCAGATTTCTCCAGTGGTGTGCCATCAGGGCCTTCAAGGCATTCTCTTCTGGCCTAAGAAATATCTGAATCAGACTGATTTTAATTATATATTGTCCATGAATATTTATTAAATAATTCAAAATTGACTGTTAGCTTCCTTTCACTGATTTTCCCCCTGGTTGCACTGCTTCCAGGTGTGTGTTTTCATATTGAAGCATTTAACCAATCACATTTCTGCCATTATTTGTGGCCAGGGTCAGAAATCTGGCCTTCACAATCAGTTCTGCAGGCTCTGCTGCATTAAACAAGTGTCGATAAGACTTGCTTTAGCCAATCATAATTCGATTTGGTGACACCAAGGCCTTCTCGCAGGTGTAGGGATACATCACTGCTTTCTCGCAGGCGTAGGGATACATCATTGCTTTCACCAACAATGATTGTGATAGGTTCATTAATAATTATACTTTAACATAATTATTAAAACACTGCAGGATTTGTACCCCTGAATTTGGCAATTTATTTGCCTTTAAAACACAGGGGGGAAATAATCAGACAGGTCAGTTGTTGTTATCTTCAAGCCAACTTTTACTGAAAATAATAATCAATTCACACAAAAACATAATATACAATAACACCCATATATATCCATATGAATATATTAACAACCCGTTATAACCCAAAACAATGTACTTGTTGCATAAACGGTCATAACTTATGACTATTGTAACTTGTATTACCTTTTGTTTTCCAACTTAGCAAAGTCCTCAGCTAGTTAGCAGGGCAAACAAAGGAATCTCAATAGCATAGCTTAGCTTCATTTGCTACGACTGTCATACACACATACACATCACAATGTGAACGCTAATGGCGGCCGAGGGTACGTTGCTAATGCTATTACATGTACTATAGTCGAGGCTTGTGAAATCTCAATAGCATAGCTTCCTTTGCTACGACCGTCATATACTGCACACTATCATGCTAACGCAAAAATGGCGGCCGAAGGTACGTTGCTAATGCTATTACATGTACTCATTTATAACTTAACTCACTTTACTCTGTCACAAAGGCAGACATGATTCAATTATTGACATTTCATTAAATAGGCCTCTCCTGAGTAAACTTATAAGTGAGAATACATTCAGACTTCTCCATCTCAGAATTATCCTCCCCAACAGTAATTTCTCGTACAGTTTTAAAGCCATAAATCGAAACGATTACCAGGTTGCTGATTAATCCAACTGCGTAAGCAAGAACAAACAATCCTTCATTCGACATAACAATTCCATGAAGAAGCGAGAAAGGACGTCACGATGTAGGAACACAATGCGAGTGTTCCCGGAGGTGATTGATAGCCATCCGCTGGTATCAAGAGTTCTTCACGGCTCTTCGTTGCAAACACAGATCAACAGTCCTCGGAGCCCGGGACTGGGTGAGATGTCAGGCCAACAGTCCTTGGCACGAGGACTCGGTGACTTGTTACGACCCCGAGTTCTCTTCAGACAATTTGACTGAAGCTCACATACAAAAATGATTAAATGCACACATATATATATATATATATATATATATATATATATATATATATATATATATATATATATATATATATATATATATATATATATATATATATATATATATATATATATATATATATATATATATATATATATATATATATATATATATATATATATATATATATATATATATATATATATATATATATATATATATATATATATATATATATATATATATATATAATAGTATTACAGAATAAACTCAACAGATTGGCTAGCGATAGTGTGGACTAGCCAGAGCTATCAAAGTGTATCTGGAGCTAGCTGCACAGGCAAATATATTCTTGTGTTGATTTAATCGTGGTTTTGTCAACCCGCAATTGCTGAAGGAGGAGAAGAAATGGATTTGTTTGCAGATTTACTGTCAAAGCCATTTTCAAGACTGACTTTTCAAGAAAATTGAGAAAGGTCGGACAACTCCAAAGCAAGCAAGCCTGTCACAACTGGGAACGAACATTTTCAGCACTAAATTGAATAAAAACATAGGCCAGAAATACGACAGGACAGGCTCGACTTTGAGCATTAGCTTCGATGGCGATAGAAAAGAAGGAGGAAGGAAAGGAGGATGGATATTGTGTACAGGTAAAAATAATTTCTGGTGAGTAAAACATGGCTATATTCCTAAATAATATTTCAATTGTATGAAGTTATTATTGCTGTTTTTTTTATGTGTCACATTTGTAGCTGCAGTAGAGGTATTACAGTGATCCCTCGCTTATCGCGGTTAATGGGGACCGGGACACCCCCGCAGAAGGGTGAAACCGCGAAGTAGCCGGGCGCCATTAAAAAACGCGTATAGAAACGTATAACACGTGCACAAAACCACCACCAGGCTAATATGCTGTTCATTCAGGTGTTTTATTCCACATTAGAATGCAGGTGTTATGTTGGTGCATACAAACAAATCAAATATAGTATATATATAGAGTAAAAAACTGCAAATGTAATAAATGTAAACTTTTATTCAGAAAACTCGGAAATTCAAAAACATCATAGCAGAGTCACTCGATCCTTGCATCATAGCAGAGTCACTCGATCCTTGTGGGCTTTGAAACCTGTCTTCTGAAGTTCGTCCTTGACCATACTAATTGAATATTTTGTTTCCACACCCAGGAGGACGATGTAATTTAAAATTTAAATTTAATATCTTTAAATTTGTTTTTTTTTCCCTGAAAAAAATCTGCGAAGCTCTGCAGGCGCAATAAGTGGAACGCGAAGTAGCGAGGGATTACTGTATAGCCATAAAATAGTTTTTGACGGATTGGATTGATACCGATAACGGAAGGCGTCACTAGGAAATTCACGGACCGCCACTGGTGGTAACATAGAAGTGAAAATGACTACATTAACAGGCATTTTCTGTAGACCATAATTTCCTGGTATTCTGAAATGTTAAATGGAAGCATGTTCTTAGCCGTTAAATGTGAGTTTTAGACTTGTGCAAGAAACAGACCAGGTTTTCTCACGGCTTATCTGTCATCCATCCTTTGATGGTTTCCTTTGTATACAAATACCTCATTAGCAATGTGTGATATGTCCTGAGGTGAAAAAAGAACAAACACCAATGTTGATTCCATCACAGAAAGATAATGTGTGTGTATGTGTAGAATCTACAAATCAGATAATCTGGTTTCCATTAAAGAGCCTTGTTCTTTTTGGCATAAACAATCCTTGAAATCACATCATTTGCCGGAATCACTTCTTCTCGGTCCCTTTTCCAGCCTCACAGGAGTTGTTGGAAATCGTTCAAAGTTCATTGTTCCCTCAAAATTCATAGCAAGCGAAAGGATACTGTATGCACACTTCAGCTTTAATAAAACATCCACCTATGGTAGCAAATGTAGGATAACATTGATAAATGATACATATGATATATATTTCAGCAACATGGTTATTTATTTTTATCCATGTATTCATTTATTAATTTATTACCTATCTATTTATGTCTAAAATGCCTTTCCTATTTCTGTATCCTCACCCTCTTAATACTGCGTCAACGAAATTTCCCGAATACGGTATGAATAAAGTTATCCGATCCGATTCGATCCAATCCAATCCAATATGATGATAATTAACTCAACAGCTTCAGAATTGGAAACATTGCAAGACAATGATCTTTGGCCAATATGTTCATTTAAAGGGACTATTAGAAGGAGGGAGCAAAATTTATGTTGCATTGTTCACCTATTTCATATTTAATGCAAAAATAGCTTTTGGGTGATAAAAATTACCATATTTCCACGCATATTAGCCGCCTCCACGTAAAAGCTCCACCCTTAAAATTTCCTTATAATCGTTGAATTTTACAATGTATCTCAAGTGAGTTTTTCATGTTTTATGGAAGATACGGTTTATTTTTTCCTGGCGGGGCACCATGGTCAGGTTCATTGGAAATCTGGGCGAATACAAAGAAGGTAAAGACTTCGAGTCCTACGTGGACAGGTTTGAGAAATGGATGATTGTAAACAAGGTGGTGATGGTTAAGCCCACCATTATATTATCAATATATTACAATTACTATATATTGATTATCTGTGTTTGTTTATTGTTAAGTCCATAGACTCAGCAAGTGGTGCACTGTCAACAACTTGGCGCCGATCCAAAATCATCCTGGACTACAAACAGAACAACTCTACTTATCTCACTTGGACTACTTATGTATTCATTTCTTCTTTATTGATTATTTATTGGCGGCCCAGCGGCGCGAGTGGTTAGCATATCGGCCTCACAGCTCTGGGGTGCTGTGGTCAAATCCAGGTCGGTAAACCTGTGTGGAGTTTGCATGTTCTCCCCGGGCCTGTGTGGGTTTTCTCCATGAACTCCTGTTTCCTCCCACATTCCAAGACATGCATGGTCGACTGATTGGACATTCTAAATTGCCCCTAGGTATGAGTGTGTGCATGGTTGTCTGTTGCCTGGCCACCGATTTAGAGTGCCCCCTGCGTCTGGACCAAAGTTTGCTTATTGTTAGAATATGTAAAAAAAATAAATAAATAAAAACAGCAGATCTTGAATTTTCGAATGATATATCATTTCTCTTCATGGTGTAGAGCAGGGGTCGGGAACCTTTTTGACGAAAAGTGCCATAAACAATTCATATTTTCAAAAATTATTCCTTGAGAGCCATACTCAGAATTTAAAATTAAAAATACATGAAAATGTGAGCATTTATTATTCATTTCACCACTTTGAAAGAAAAAAAGACTGAATTCTTTTGAGAACATTATTTCATTGTTGCTAATTAATGAGTATCAATGAGAGTATGCATGCAGAAGAGACTAATGACGAAAAATTATGATTTACAAAGACGCTAGAGATTGTTTTGGCGCGACAGTGCCGGCGTGACGCTCCCATTGGTGCGTCTGGGACCAGCGGTTCCCATATTTTACCACACAGGTTCGCGGAGAGCCATATAAACCCATCAA
>NW_027551606.1:1418057-1440557 GCF_051989575.1 Stigmatopora nigra
TATGTATATATATATATGTATATATATATATATGTATGTATGTATGTATGTATGTATGTATGTATGTATGTATGTATGTATGTATGTACGTACGTACGTACGTACGTACATAGACTTATATAGACATATACATACTGTTCATTTTAATTTGATCTTAAAACAGAAACTGGGCACTCACGATTTTCTTTCTCGGGCCGCACAAAATGATGCGACAGGCCAGATTTGGCTCCCGGGCCGCAACTTTGACACGTGTGCTACAATATAAACTAAGCAGAAAGTTCCGTGTGCCGTTACCTAATTAATTAATCCTTGTAAGTTTTACTTAACACTTTGGTTCATATTTTCACCACATTTCAACTGTCCATGAACCTTATGCTTTGCTTATCTATAAAATGCAGTGTTTTATATTCCTTAATTGTGTTTTTTACAGATTGTGTTCCGGTGTAATTCCATCCACAACAAAATCTGTGTTTACCTCTTTAATGGCCTCCTTTTGATATGGAAAGTCCCAAAATTAAATAATTAATACATTTATTAGAGCTATATTTACCCCTGATAATGTTCTTACTGATTTTTTTAAATTATGGTTGTCTTTCTTTTTAAAAAAAAAATTACCACTGCAATTTAGCCAATACAATGATTTGTCCCAAATAATCAACTGTAAAAATAAGACAGATTTTCTTTGCATTTCGTTCATCTACATTTTTTTTCTAACACAATGCTTTTCCCTAATAGAAACATTGGTGCATACCCCAATCACTGGTGACCTTGTAAAAGTTCTTGGTGTTGAGGTTAGTAGAATATATTACTTTTTTTGCTGTAAAAATGATTAAACGTCAGACCTATAGTAACTTTTGTTGTTATTTTTAACGTTTTACTTTAAAAAAAAACTTCATAGGCACATATTAAGCATACACTGAAAATCCGATGTCCCTAAAGTTGAAGGAAGTAGAAGGAAGCACTCCTGACAGCGTAAAGCTGCTATGAAATACAAAAACAATGAATTTTTCTAAAAGATGACGGACCATGTTTATTTTTTAAACAAATTCACCACAATGCTATAGATCATAATTAAAACAGATCATACAGTGGCACCTTGAGATACAGTCTTAATGATTTCCGATACTGAGCTCGTATCTGAAATCCAGATTTCCCATACAAATGAACTAAAAACAAATTCATAAGTTCTAACCCTTTGAAAAAAAAACACCAAAAACAGTTTTATTGGAATAGATTTTTTTTTAATTTGTTCTAATTCGCCATCTATTAACAGAGTAACAAATAACCAGTGGTTATGATGTTTAATAGTACTAAAATTCGATTAATTTCGCGGAGGGTAGAGAGGGACTGAGAGAGACTGTTTGCATTCCAACGCGCTCGTAACATAACATAAACAAATGAAACTTACTTGGATTACGATACAGACAATCAAAAATAAATTTAATCCAACATTACACTAAACCTAATTATAATTTTGTTTTACATTTTCATACCTTCTCCTGGGTTGGCTCTATTTGCCCCACGTCCACCCTGACTTTCAGCTGCAGTTTTTAAAAGAAACCTATCGAGGGTTGTTCCAAAAATTATGCACACAAATATCCTTACTATAGGATAACGCACGACCTCCTGCCAACGGTAAGTAGTATATTCTCGTATTGGCGAGCAATATCCGCCACGCTTACACCATTCTGCACTGATTAAGGGGGGGGGGGGGGACTGAAAAATTCAATGCTCCGCCAAGTGCTTGTAGAGACATTAATACGAAGGAGTTGAAGAAAGACAGAAGCTTCTCATGTCGGCTGTGTGCTTGTATGTCAAAATGTGTCTTGTATCTCAAGGTAAATATTTCCTCGAAATTTTTGTCATATCTTAAATTGCTCGTATGTCGAGGCACTCGTATGTCAACATATTACTGTATTTAGTCCTAAGAATTGCTCCTTTCTCATTTACATTAGTCCTACCCCAAAATTTGGCACCATAACCAGAACGGGCTGCAGATTTTTGCAGTCCTATTGCATGTTACGTATGCATTCTCTATTCCTTTGTCACCGTGGGACTATTGTGACATTTCTCAAGTTTATTATGCAAACTAACAGTTCTAGTATACTAAGCAGAACCATTCCTTTTGGTTGTCAAAACCAGATCCACCACTTTGGATAAAACAAACTGCCAGACTGCTTCTGCTACATGCTTTTTCTGAGCTATATACTGGAATTATTCACAACCATAAACATGACACTACAGTCGGACGCACCCCTAATCCACAAGCTCAGAAGACTGATGAAAGACTCCTACCCGAAACTGATGAAGTTCATGAAAGTGTTTGCTTTGCGTGACAAAGACTTGTTGAAAGTGAAAGTGGATTATGACAAGATTAGTATTCCATTTCAGAAAAATGATGAAGCACTTTGTATTGGTGAGAACGTCCGTCAGTTCATGAAATAGCAAGAAATGTCTGGAAAAAAGTAACTGCCATCTGCACATGTGAGAAAGTTTTAAAAAACTGCAGTGAAATATGTCACAAAAAAAAAATCCAGTGAAGGGTGAATTGGTCAAACATGCTGAGGTAGCTGATCTCAGCATCATCAAAAATGTTCCTTCTCAAGTGTAAGGTACTTCATCAACAGATTCCCATTCATGAAGCCTGACTGTGAGGTTGATGCCTAGGAAGAAGAATTCAGCTACCGGGATGATGAGGAGCTAGGGGACATTACAGTACAGAAAAGAGCAGATGTGCAATGGGGACTTGCAGGCGAAATAAAAGACAGCTCTTGAAACCCAAAAATGCTAATATAACAAAGATTGCCCTGGGCATACTTTTGATTCCCCACAGCAATGCCACATGTGAGTCTGTTTTCAGTGCTGTGAGGAAGATCAGGACAGACTTAAGGATGTAAATGGGACCAAGCCCACTTGAGGCCATGTGATTGGTAAAGATGGACATGCAACTGGCAGGAGGAGCTTGGTATGAAAAGAAATATTCAAGGGAGGAGTCAAAAGAGGCCAATTGTGCAACTAAGAAATTTAATAGAACTAAGAAAATCGATTAAATATGCATCTAGCATAAAATTTGGAGGTCCATCCCAATTCATTTTTGTGTTGAAAATGTTGATTGCCACAAATATTTTGACATGATTGCATTCAAACAAATTTTGTGTCGTGTTTTTTGCAGCTCTTTTTTTTTAAATAAGTGATAAAATTATCCAAAGAACGACTTTAAAATTAGAACTTGTGCTCTTAAACACCACTAGGAAAAACAATTCTCAAAATCTGAAAATTATCTTTACCCATTCTAAAATACAAGTATTTGGCAGCATGTACCACGAAGTACAACCGAATAGGTTCTGGAGCCGCATGCGACTCTAATGCGCTGTCCTAATGATTCAGAAATGCTGGAGAGAAATGTATTTTAGTTTTTAAGATGGTTTCTGTAGGACAAAAATGACACGTACATTAACATTTTTCAATGCTCTGGATGTTCGTTTTATAGCGAGGTATAAAATAACAAAAAAGTCAGGTGGAAAGACCTTTTCAGTGAAGGCTTGCTACATTTGCAGCCCAGTACCCAGTTGAGAAATTGAGAAAAAGTGTGATTGCATTACTTCTGGAGACATTAGGAGTGCAAATGTTTTTTTTTTTTTTTTTACAAATTAGATCGCATCTCCAAACTCCACTAATGCTATACGTTTTGTTGCACTACGGGGGTGTGGAAACCCATTCACCGATAGATAGCGAAGGGGCACATGATGCACGTTCCGTTTTCTTCTGCATTTGTCGAATACTTAAAATAAAAATTACATCAAAAATCTGATTTTTTTTATTACCTTTCTTCAATTTCATCAAAGCAATGAAACATAAGATAAATATTTGCTCGAAATTTTATAGTATCTCAAATTGCTCGTATGCCGGCATACTCACTACTGTAAGGAGTAAATATATATTTCTAAATCTAACATCTAAATATTGACTACATTTTCATCAAAGACATCACTAGTTAAAACCTTTTCCTTTTAAAATAGAAGAAATCACAAGGCAAGAAAACACAATCGGCAACAGAAAAGCTCCACCCCTTTTCAGTAGGACGCACCTGTTTAGCAGCTCTTGCATCAGCAGCAAATCCCCGGCTGGATGCCCCATCAGCTGACAACGATGGCTGCGCGGACTTCAGCGAGCGGGAGCTCAAAACTGCAATCCATCAGATGCGAACAACGGGCGCCCCAGGCCCGGACGATATCCCCCCCATCCTTCATCAAGGCGCTGGGACCTGCGGTCAGGCAGGAACTCCTGGTAATCTTTAATGAATCCTTCAGATCCGGTTCCTGCCCGCAGGAATGGAGAGAGGCAACCATCCTACCCCTCAGGAAGACTGGCAAACCTGCCAGTGACATCTCCTCCTATCGTCCAATCAGCCTGACTTCGTGCATGGTGAAGACCCTCGAGAGAATCATCCACATCCGAGTGTAATACGAGGCAAAAACCCGAGGTTGGATTTGCAGAGAGAAGGCGGGCTTCCGCAAACTGAGGAGCTGCGAAGACCAGATCCTCCACGTCACGAAGACCATTAGCGACGGTTTCCAACAGAAAAAACAGAAAAAGCCCTGCTGGACTACAGCAAAACCTACGACCGTGTCTGGAAGGACGATCTCCTCCTGACTGCGCTGGACGCAGGCATGCCAGTCCAAACTGCCCGGTGGTTAAAGAGCTTCCTCTCCGACCGCCGAGCCAGGGTTGAAATAAACGGGGAGCGGGGAAAGTCTGTTCCAATGCGCCAAGGTCTCCCCCAAGGCTCTGTCCTTGCACCACTCCTCTTCGTCTTATACATCAACAACCTCCGAAGAGTCATCCCAGCAGATGTCGACGTCGCACTTAATGCCGACGACGTTGCCCTGCTGGCACAGAGCACGCACAAGGAAGACGCTGAGGCGGCGATCCAGAACGCAATCAGAGCTGTTTGCGAGTGGAGCTGCAGAAAGAAGATGACGTTGAACGCCTCGAAGAGCAAGGTCACCTTCTCATCTGACTCAGGGGAGGCTTGCTGGACCCCGTCCGTCACTGTGGGAACAACGAGCCTGCGCTTCAACCCCACCCCCAAATTCCTTGGGGAAAAGCTCGACAGGTGCCTGAGTTTCGGGCCACGTGGAAGGCCGTCACCAAGACAGTGGCTTCCCGAAACCGCATCCTTGCCTGTCTGACCACAAAAGACTGAGGCTGGCAAAAAAACAGTCTACGCTCTGTCCACCTCGCCCTTCAGCGGAGCGTCATGGACTACACCGCCCCAGCATGGCAGCCCTTCCTGTCGCAGTCCCGACTTGACGACCTTGGTCGCGCCCAAAACAGTGCCCTGCGCATCGTGAAGGGCCAACCGAGGACTACACCAGTCGAGGCGCTGCAGCTATAAGCGGGCATGTGCTCTTACTCCTCGCGTGTAAGCCAACTCGCAGCCATCTCCTTCGAAAAAGTCCTCCGCCTCCCTCCTGATCACCCTCGGCATGAACTTGCAACCAAGACAGTCGTGCACCGTCTCCAGCGTTCCAGCTGGCGCAAGATCGCCTCGGGAATCATGTCCGCCCTGTCCAACCAACAAGAAGTCCCCCCGCCCCCCATCGAGTGCCCGTGGGTGAACGACACCGACCTCTGAACGGTCTCTGCAACCCTTAGGAGCGCCACAAAACTCGATCCCCCGCCAGTCCTTCGGGAACGTGCCATCTCCGCCATCCGTGCAGTCGCACCAGAGGTCACCATCTATACCGACGGCTGTGCTACTGATGGAACAATGGCCGGCGGGGCGGCGATGATCGTCACCACCGGAGATCTGGCAGACCCAGTCACCACGCACTCAAAGCCAATGCGTGGGGCCCCTTTCACGTCCTCTTTCGAGGAAGAGAAGGTGGCCGTGACGATGGCCCTGCAATGGCTAACTGACACGAACATAGCTGGTGACGTCGCAGTGTGCTCTGACAGTCAATCCCTACTGACTGCCATTGCGAGCCACTCGGCCGACATCGGCGAGATCTGTCGTCTGCTGAACCAGCGCACGGCTCGGACAGCCCTCCTGTGGACCCCATGTCATTGCGGGTTGCTTGGGAATGAGATGGCAGACGTGCTAGCGAAGGAAGACACTTCCTCCAAGGTCGATGAGCCACGACCAATCTTCTTCGCCCCAGCCAAAGCAGCCATCAGACGACTGATTCGTGACAATCCACCAAGACCGGATCATCGCGCAGCGGTCGTCTACCCAAAATATAACTGGCGCCTAGACTGTGCGCGCGTGAAGAACCGGAGTGATGCGGTTCTCATCACCCGCCTCCGCTCGGGCCACTACCCAAGCCTGAGAGCCTACCATCACCTTCTCAACCCCACCCTCGACCTGACCTGCCTCCTCTGCCGGGAAGAGTCGCAAGACTTTGAACATTGGCTCCAGGGTTGCCCCGGCCTCTCTTCCCTCCGCCTCCAGATCTTCGGTGTCGCCTCGCCCCCCCTGGACGTGCTGGTGACTGAGCCATCCAAGGTGCTAGCGCTCGCCAGGCGTACTCTATGTTAGGGCCACCTGGGCGCTGCCTTAACAACAAC
Source organism: Stigmatopora nigra (assembly GCF_051989575.1). Classification (NCBI taxonomy): domain Eukaryota; kingdom Metazoa; phylum Chordata; class Actinopteri; order Syngnathiformes; family Syngnathidae; genus Stigmatopora; species Stigmatopora nigra. The sequence goes on from NW_027551606.1 coordinate 1,424,628, forward strand.
AACAGCAGCAAATCCCAGTCCACACCAAGTCATTGTCCATTATCAGTATTAGTCTTATCAGGTGAAACTTTTATCCCAGCAGAATAGGTTAGATGGCAGCCTGCCAGCCGCCACTGCTGTTCACATGGTGTCGGTCCACATTCTCCTCTTGCTTGGAGATTGGAGACTCCCTCTTTGTGATGGGTTTCTTAGGACTCGCTGATGGTTGTCAATGTCTCTGGGGCAGTATTTTTTGGCTCGTGTTCATACTGACCAAAACGTGCTTGAAGCATGTCCAGTGAACTTAACTTAACTTGGACATCTGTTGGGATAGAGTTTTAGAAAACATGTCCCTTCCTTTCGAACCATGAAAACATGATCTTTAGGCAGGTCAGGAAAACTTTTACAACTGCCAGAATACAGCTCAATTGTTCATACAATAAACAGCCAAAGCTACCTGCTGGTTTTCACACATTGTTGTGAAGACTGCCCAAACACAGTGACCAGATAGAAGCAATTACTTTGCTCTGCAAGCATGAAGCATCCTACACTCTATCTTTTGAATTTGACACAAAACTTTATTTTTATAGCAAATAATTCATTACGGTAGCCATTTTAGTCATTTTGATAGTAGCCTAAGATGCAGTGGGGAAAATAAGTATTTAGTCAACCACTAATTGTGCAAATGATCCTACTTGAAAAAATTAGAGAGGCCTAAAATTGTCAACATGGGCAAACCTCAACCACATTTTTTGATTTTTAAAGAATTTATTTGCAAATCATGTTGGAAAATAAGTATTTGGTCAATACCAAAGGTTCATCTCATCACATTTGATTTCAAAGCCTCCTTATATATTTGTAAATGTACAGTGATTCTTACCACACACTAAAACTCAGAGCAAAACCAAATATAAGAAGATAAATGTCTTCTTAGTTTATCAATTGTGGCGCCATGGTTTCTGAATTTTAAAGCGGAAATGCTAACCATTTTTTCACCATGCAGCCCTCTATACATATCCTTTTTTTGTCAACATTTTTTATCTTTACAGCCTAAGACTCGTTACAAAGCTGAGACTTTCACCCAAGCATTCCTGAAGAACAACACTCCGACCCATGATACAAAAAGTGTGCTCAGTCATAAGGCGGTCATCTTGGAGTACTCCAAGGGAAAGAAAAAAAAACTCACTAGAACGAAACCCAAAGGAATAAATGCTCACCAGAAAAAGGAATTAAAGATCTTCCACGTCAAAAGTGAACACCAGAGGTTAGTTATCAATCTGCCGTGCGTTTGATAATTGCAAAGAAATACAAACAAGCAATGTAATGCCTTGTTCTTTATTTCAAACTCTTTTGTTTTTCCTTCCCACTTCCTCTCTTGTAAATGTAGGTATGAGCTTTTTTCACCTTTGCATGAACTCTGGAAACAATATATTTTTGATCTCTGCAATGGACTTAATTCAAAAAGGTAAATACGTTCTTGAGTATTTGTGATTCTCTATGCTATGTAGGGGAGCTTGTTGTATGACCGGGGCAGTTCACTGTTCTGAGCTTGAACATTTGAATCTTATTTCTAACTGGCCTCTCTGAAGTATAGATTGTCCGATTATCGTCACCGATATTTGAACATTTGAGGTACAGTCATACCACTGCTTACGAATGCCTCTAGATACAACATTTTCAGGTTACAAAACCTATAGATATTCTAATGAGGGCTTCAAGATACAGAAACAAGATCCAAGTTACAAAATCTCCCAAAACGTCAATACATTTCCTGTATCAGTTTTTTTATTTTTCAATTATCGCGGACTCATTGTTTCTTGCTTTACAATCTCGCTACACTCTGCTGGTCTCCCATTGTCTATCACAACAACAACTGGGAGACACAGTTGGAACCTTCACGAGGTGTCTCCTGAGAGGCCGCCCGTCGCGGTCTTCGAATCCAACAAATACCACCCAGAGCTGCCAACCAGGAACGTGGCACCCTACGTTTTTCATCCAGCCGGAGATATTCGACTGCCCCACACCTCCGGCTACCCCCCGGATGAACTAATCCACGTTCCAGTGGCAGCTCTAGCGCGGCTGAGGGTAACTCCTAGACGCCTGGGTGGCCTAACGACAACAACTCCAAGTTTCAAAATCATTTTAAGTCCTTTTGCCATTCGTCATCACGGCATTATGACAATGTTTTTTGTTGTTGTTTTATTTTTGGAGGGCGGGGTGGGGTTGGGGGGTATTGGTGATTCCAATTGTGGTTAAAGCCATTTATTCTATTATTATTATCATGCCTTCCAAAAAAATTACCAGTGGGAATGGAAAGAAGCGGGGCCCCTTATCCATTGAAGAAAAACTGTTTAAAGGAAATATGAAATTGGCACATGGTTGACTGAAATTGCAAGGCAATATGGCCAGAACCCATCTACAATCGCTACAATATTTAAACAGAATGAAGCATTAAAAGCTGTCTCTCCTTCCCATGGCCTCCCCGTAATATCAAAAAGGAGATCCTCCCTGAATCACAAGATGAAGGAGCAGACATATTCATTCATACCTCTAGGCACGAAAATTTCAGCTTACAATTTTTTTTATATGCAAATGAGTAACTCTAATATTTTGTAAATTTACAAAAGAAAATCAGTGTGTAACTCGCTAAGTTTTAAGAAAATGTATCACATTTGGCTCCCTTTATAATTGAATTCTGACATTAACGAGGACGCACTGTCTAGAACTGGCTCCGGGGCACAACATTTCTCGTTACGCCACTGTTCGCGGTTGTTTTTTTCCCATAAAAGTAATACCTCACACAGTTGCTTACTTGCAAAAAAAAATTACAGTAAAGTAACGCTTTACACCTCCACTGCTGGTAAAGGTATGTGAATTGACAGGGAGTGATCCATGAAAATCATTTTATACTAAAGGTTTTCTTTCTCTTCAATCAGACTCTGTATAGAAGTGATGGGTTTATACTTCAGTTGCTCTGGTCAATGGTGCTTAATTTGTTTAACAAGTGTGTTCCTTTTGTAGCAGTCCAGATTCTGTGCAGAAGAAACTATTGAAGGCGGACTTTCATGGTGCCATCATCATTGGTAAAGTGTCACATAAATAATCAACCTTTTAAAGATATGAAACAAACACATTTATTTAAAATAGTGATGACTTCCTAGCTTCAAAGACTATACAGAACAAAAAAAGAGTCCTGTTGTTACCAGTTTGACTTTTTCCCCTATCTCTCTTTTGCAGTGATTCAGTCCAAATGCCCTTCTTATGTAGGGGCTTCAGGAATTATCATTCAGGAGTTTAAACATGTTTTCAAAATCATTACAAAGCAAGACAGAATAAAAGGTGAACATTTTTTTTCTTATTCATTTATTTCAGAAATCTCAACCTTTATAGACAAAAGTGCTAATCTAAAGATTTGCGTTTACATATCCAGAAGTCAAATTTGAATGTGACGTAGTACCCAAGCCATCCAGTAATTAGAAGTGCAATTTTAGAACATGTCAGACAAAATACAGACAGATAAAGAATTGTTTCCCATTATTCTTAGCAACATAAGCAACAGCGTGTTGGTTTTTATTTTCAGGGATGAAAAGTCGAATTACATTGTATGTGGTGGGTTGTCTCATTGTAAAAGACAAAAAAAAACTACCGTATTTACTCACATATAAGACGCGCCCCGCTTATAAGGCGCACTCTTAACATTGCCTTAAAATTGTTGAATTTTATAATTTATCATGGATAAGTCGCCCCCTGATTCTCAATTTTCACCTTCTATTCATGGTTTTAATAGGGAGTACCAAATGTGTTACTTTGAAGGGAAAATCTTGAGAAAAATCAGCGCACGTGGTATTTCTGAGATAGCATATGATTCGGGTCAATATAAGGAAGTTAATATGCTCGTCTTTGTAAATGCAAAATATCAAATTACTCAATTTGAAAAAAACAAATAAGTCTATCTTTATGAGAACCTGATGCTTTTTAATAAATTACAATTTATAGTGGCCAAATTGCTTCTAATGCCGAAATATCTCCATTCTTTCGAACAAGAATAAAAGGAAAAAAATCTAAGCGGAATTTTGTTTTATTTCAGAATCACAAATGTACAATCATTTCTTTTCAAAAAGGAAGTAACGGGAGCACAACCTGGAAGTATGTCTGGCGGTTTAGTGTTCATAAGCAGGGAGGCCCGGCTAACTTTGCTTGTTTAGAACCAACAGACAATTGTTCAAGTATTAATTTTTTTTTTTTTTTTTAAATGGGTGTTTAACAAATGAAAGATTGAGTTTACACTCTTGGAGAAGGTGAAGAAATGCAATCGTCTATTAGGATCCGACAGCCATTTCTGGCCACCATAAACAGTTTCAACTATCTAAGTTACACGGTTTGGACAAACGTAGCGTGAGAATCTTAACACACACACCCATCTATAAATCACACTTTATAAGGATCACAGATGGCCGCTGAGGTCAAAGCCTCGCCACCCCTTTGGAATGCAGAAGGTTGTGATGCCATCTTGATGCGCTTCAATTGTTTACAATTTCAACTATCTAAGTTACACGGTTTGGACAAACGTAGCGTGAGAATCTTAACACACACACCCATCTATAAATCACACTTTATAAGGATCACAGATGGCCGCTGAGGTCAAAGCCTCGCCACCCCTTTGGAATGCAGAAGGTTGTGATGCCATCTTGATGCGCTTCAATTGTTTACAATTTCAACTATCTAAGTTACACGGTTTGGACAAACGTAGCGTGAGAATCTTAACACACACACCCATCTATAAATCACACTTTATAAGGATCACAGATGGCCGCCGAGGTCAAAGCCTCGCCACCCCTTTGGAATGCAGAAGGTTGTGATGCCATCTTGATGCGCTTCAATTGTTTACAATTTCAACTATCTAAGTTACACGGTTTGGACAAACGTAGCGTGAGAATCTTAACACACACACCCATCTATAAATCACACTTTATAAGGATCACAGATGGCCGCCGAGGTCAAAGCCTCGCCACCCCTTTGGAATGCAGAAGGTTGTGATGCCATCTTGATGCGCTTCAATTGTTTACAATTTCAACTATCTAAGTTACACGGTTTGGACAAACGTAGCGTGAGAATCTTAACACACACACCCATCTATAAATCACACTTTATAAGGATCACAGATGGCCGCCGAGGTCAAAGCCTCGCCACCCCTTTGGAATGCAGAAGGTTGTGATGCCATCTTGATGCGCTTCAATTGTTTACGCCTTTCCCAACTCGATACGAAATGAGAACTCTTCTTTTTTGGCATAATTGGTGAAAAGTGGGTGGCCCGGTAGCGCGAGTGGTTAGCGTGTCGGCCTCACAGCTCCGGGGTCCTGGGTTCCAATCCTGGTAATGTGGAGTGGGTGTGGAGTTTGCATGTTCTTCCCGCGCCTGCGTTGGTTTCCTCGGGGTACACCGGTTTCCTCCCACATTCCAAAAAACATGCATGATAGGCTGATTGCCCCTTGGTAGGGGTGTGAGTTTGTATGGTTATCTGTCTCCTTGTGACCTGCGATCGGCTGGCCACCGATTCAGGATGTCTCGCGCATCTGGCCCGGGTCATCTGGGATAGGTTCCAGCACCCCCCGTGACCATAATGACCATACAGTCGTACCGCATCATACAACATGCTCGTCTTACGACGGAAATTTCGATCAAATAATTCGCTCGCGGTCCGATTTATATTTCGAGATGCGATCAAGCCAGGTGGCCATGACATGAGTGGTTGTTTATCATAGTCTTTTTTTTCCGCATCTCTTTCGTGTATAACTACTAGATCTACGAGGACTGAACACTTATTTAGACAAGTTTCGACCCGGAAACACGCATGCGTGGGCAAAAAGAGGGCTTTCTGGGTCATGAAGTACCAAATTTTCACGACTATGAGGCGCACTTAAAAGTCTTAAATTTTCTCCAAAATAAACAGTGCGCCTTATAATCCAGTGCACCTTATATATGGAAAAAACAGAAAACCAAAAACGAAAAACCACCACTGTCGGATATTGAAAAAACACAAACGCCTGAACTGAAACAATACTGTTAAATATGCAGATGCCATCTTAGTTTACAACATCTTCCATCATATAGCTCCTCCCCCATTGCAAGATTTTATACAAAAAAAATCCAAAACATCAACAATGGCTGGCTCTAGAGGTGACTGTGTAGTGAGTGCTTCATACCTGGAAGTCAATCGCAATTACCATATTTTCACGACTATAAGGCGCACTTAAAAGTCTTAAATTTTCTCCAAAATAGACAGTGTGCCTTATAATACAGTGCGCCTTATATATGGAAAAATGTCATTCATTGAGGGTGCACCTTATAATGCGGTGCGCCTTATAGTCGTGAAAATACTGTATACTCGTGCACACAACACCCATTGGCAGTGGCACCCTTTCTCAAAATAAAACTTCATTACCCACAATCAACATTTGAGTAAAATCAGCGATTGCATTCCCTTTCTTCTTTCTAAGGAAAGCTCTCGCGAGCGTTCTTTATAGACTTCCTCGTTGGCAAGTTGTCGTGCGTTATCCTATTGTGATGACATTTATGTGTATAATTTTCGGGAATATTTTGAAGACAATACAACAACAAAACAGTCCATTGATAACGAACGTGAGGGTGGAGGCGTGGCAAACCACTAACCCGGAAAAAGAAGGTAACAAAAGATTAAGACAAAACTAGAATTTATTTTTGTGTAATGTTACATTAAACGTATGTGTGTTTCTGTATATATTTATCCAAGTTACCGTAATTTGACGTCTATAAGAAGCACATAAGTGTCTTAGATTTTTTTCCAAAATAGACAGGGTGCCTTACAATCCAGTGTGCTGTATATATGCACCAATACTAAAATTGTTATCACGATAAAATAAAATAAATCAGTCGATAGGACAACTACGACAAGCAGCCCCCGACTATTATTTTCTCGTAGATAAAGTACTGCGCAGTGACTGCTGGGATAGGTCTTTTTTTGTCAATACACCCAATGGATTGTGGCCTGGCGAACGGCATCAACACTTGCTAGCTACTATTTGCGAATGGATTGTGGCCTGGCGGTCGACAGCCTTGGAATAGTTACGCTAGCTACCAGCTAGCTACTATTTGCGAATGGATTGTGGCCTGTATACATCCACATCAATACAGCTTTACGGAGCATGGAAAGCACCGTTGGAAAAGCTCTGCTAGCTACCAGCTAGCTACTATTTGCGAATAGATTGTGGCCTGTATACATCGATATCAACACAGCATGACTAAGGGTGGCAGGCAGCGCCGGGCTAGTTATGCCAGCTACCAGCCTGCTATGCTACTATTTGCAAATGGATTGTGGCCGCCTGGACGAACGTATTGAACTCACTTTGATGGTTTTGTGGGTGATGATGACGTGAGTACGTTGTAAAATGGCTAAATAAAGTACAACCGAACTCAGTTTTGCTTCCGTTGCCTTTTTAAAACCTTGCTTTTAGCGTGCGGGTGTAGCGTACATTTGGTGCATGTAGCACCAAATTGTTACTACTGTTGTAGTATATTGATACTATTCGTGCAGAGTTATCACAGCCGTCAACCTGGGTGTATTGACAAAAGGACTATATATCACAGCACTCACTGCGCACCGGAAATAGCGACAGGGACTGCTCCCGTAGACAGCTGCATTCCATAAATAATATATATATGCCATGCCTGGCTGCGTCTAAAAGAACGGTGCGTCCTTTGTGTGTGTAAAATACAGAAATAGCACTCGTTATTGACACTGTGGCTAAAACTGATTCGTTGAATAGTCGTGAAAATACTGTAATTTAATTTTGTTCATTTACGGGTGCCGTGAAAAGTTATTAAAAAAATAAATACATCAATGCACTAAAATGGGGTAAAATCCACTTCCAAGCAGCATTTAGTGATTAAATACAAACACTGGAGCTTTTCAGATATCAGAACTTGGCCCACAATTGAAATATTATTTAGGAATATAGCCATATTATACTCACCAAAAATCCTTTTAAATTTACACATTATCCATCCTCCTTTCTTTCTTTCTTTTATATTGCCATTGACGTTTATGCTGGAAGTCAAGCCTGTCTTGTCGTATTTCTGGCAGAGTATCTTGAAAACAATATATTTGCTTGTGCAGGTTGCTCCAAATACAGTTTTTTAGCTCTGGCTAGTCCCCATCCCCCCGACCCCCCACGTTGGTCAATGCATACGAAGTAAACAACAATGGATCGGGAGAGTTCTGCAAAGAAAAGGCGACCGTTGACAGTCAACATTAAGTGCAAAATAATTGAAAAAAATGAGTGGTGTACGTGTCACCGAGCTTGCTCAGCAATAAGGAATACATTCACCATATCCACCATCCTTAAGCAGAAGAATGCAATTAACGAGAAGAAGCCTTCCAAAGGCCCAACTATAATTTCCCACTGGCGCAGTGACATTCATGATGAGATCGAGAGCCTTTTACTCTGGATAAAAGATAGTTCCAATTCAAAAGCCACGGTGGAATTTATCAACCACACTTGCCTCTATTATCACCCAAGAAAGTTACAATAAAGTGGCAAGAGTTTTTGGATTTTGTAGAAAAGAGGCACCCTGACAAGCTGGCAAGTGGTCACGCGTTATCGTATTGTGATGACTTTTGCGCCCGTAATTTTCAAAGAAATATTTTGAAGGGAAGGCAAAAACAAACAACTCTTGATGCGTTTGTTTTGAAGACGGCTGAACGTCCGGGTGGAGTCAACCCATAGAGCTAAGGTAAAATAATTGAAACATAATTAGAATTCAGTTTTGTGTAAAGTTACATTAAACGTATGTTTGGGTGTGTCTGTATATATTTATCCAAGTTAATTTAAATTTGTTTGGAGTGTGTTGCCGTTGATTAAGTCCCTCCGAATACATGTATTCATGTGTGTATGTCCGTCTGTTTATCCTCCGTGTATAAATTTAATAGTTCTATTAAACACATTTTAGTACTATTAAACAACTCGTTATTTGTGACTTTGTCAGTATATGGTGAATTAGAACAAATAAAAAAAATGGTGTCTTTTCAGCGAGTTGGAACAAATTAATTTGTTTTTAGGTCATTTCAATGGGAAATGTTTGCACAAGTTACGAAAAGCTCGACTAACGATCACAGTCCCGGAACGGATTAAGATCGTATATCGAGGTACCATTGTACTTGGTTACTGACTTCAATGTAAGACAAATCACATAATTGACCAATTGTTCATTAACTTTTCTCCTATTTTTTGGCAGTAATCCCTAAAAGGAACAGCATATTTAAAGTGGAGATTAATGGCTTCATCTCTTGCATCTATGGAAACAAGTTTGAGCACCGAGCCAGCGAACGCTCAGCAAAGAAGTTCAAAATCAGTGGAACCATTGACTTGTGAAAGCAGTGCATATTCATGTTGTGTTAACCAGTCAACGAGATGTTGCATTTTTGGAAGTGTTTTTGCTCTGATGACAGGTTTTAATTTTGGGAGTGTTAGGAAAAAGATACTCACCTACTCTTTGTGCATGCTTAGTTGTTTTTAATTCAATCTGTCAACTAGGTTTGGAGATCGCCCAGATGAAGCGACATCTCAAATGTGAACTTAATTTGTGGATGGATCAGAATAAAAGTTTATAGCCAGTGTTACGTTATATAGACATTGATCATAGGAGCCCAATTTAAAAAAAATTCTCAGGGCTTAATATTCATTCATTCATTTTCTGAACCGCCGCTGGAGCCTATCCCAGTTGCCTTCAGGCACGAGGCGAGGGACACCCTGAATTGGTGGCCAGTTTATCGCAAGGCACAAGGAGACAAAAAATTCACGCCCACATTCATACATAGGGGAAATTTAGAGTGCCTAATCCGCCAACCATCATGCAAGTGTTGCGGATGTCAGCCTGGGTATACATTATGTTGTAGGTTCTGTTATTTTTGTGTTTGGTTTTGTTCTGCAGGTGTTTGGAGCTGTCGCTCCACCCGTGTCAAAGCCCTACCCAGGCTAACAGCTGTGACAACTTTCCACTCAACTATCCTCAAATCAAGATCCACATCCTGCCTTTATTTAAACCCTCCTATGTTTCAGTTCTAGGCTCGACTGTCTGGCATGCAGGTGCTAAGGCAGTGTAGTCCTTACTTTCTTTAGAAGGCACCAATTGTCTAAAGTTAAGTACGTTTTGTTTGCTCCACCTTCACCTGATTTGAGTACAATATGCATTGTTATATTGAGTATTTAGGTTGATAAAGTTAATAATTTTGGGCTGCCTAAGGGGACCTTAGACACCCCGGGGTATGCTTATAGTTCGTTGTCCTTATACATGTACGGAACAACACAGGGGAAGCAAAAGATACCTAAGTGACACCCTTAAATGAAAAAGGTAAATAAAAACACCCTCCCAGACAGGCGTTCAAATGAACACCCCCAAAATTCAGGAAATAAGGCCTAAGGGTGCCACTGTCAGAACTAGTTCAGGTTTTCCGTGTACTTGGTTGTTAATAAATTATCATTTAATGCTAATTGCCTTGTTTGTCTGTCTCCTCATTGGCCGGGTTTTTCTGCTGTGGTTGTTGTTGTTGTTGTTGCACTACAAGCGCCTGAGGATTGCCCTCAGATAGCGCTAGAGTTGCCACTGGAACGCGGGTTATTTCATCCGGGGGGTAGTCGGAGGTGAGGGGCAGTCAAATGTCTCCGGCTGGATGAAAAACGTAGGGTGCCACGTTCCTTGTTGGCAGCTCTGAGTGGTATTTGTTGGAATTCGCAGGCCGCGGCGAGCGGCCTCTCAGGAGACACCACGTGAAGGTTTCCAACTTTGTCTCCCCTCTGCTGTGGTAGTTGCGACTCCCTGGTACCTCTTAACACCAGGGGGAGTCATAAAAAAGTGGGGGCTCATCCGGGATCTTAAGATCCGTTATCACAGCAGAAATTTGGTCCGTGTTGGTGCAGACTCCATGTAAATAGGCTGGCAAAGGCTGGGCAAACAGTGCTGTGGTTAACACATTTTATCAGCTATCAGTCAGTGTAGTGTAGTGCTGTAACTAGCTCAAGATGGACTTAGTTGCGGAGCAGTTCCTTTTTCAACTTGGCACTGTAGATCAGCTTGGCCAGTGTAAGAAGCAAGATCTGGTAGATCTAGCCGCTTGTCTAGGGTTCAGTCTGTCCATGACTACAAAGCTAACTAATTTGAAGCAGAAGGTTATCCAGATTTTAATAGCAGAGCAGTACTTAGGAACCACAGGTGGAGGATATGCGGATGTTTCCTTTCAGTCTTTGGTTGATTCTGTGAAATCAGGCAGGGAGGAGAAAGGTGAGGTAGGCAGGGATTGTGTCACCTCTAATTTAAAGGCTAGAGGTTGATCTTGCAAGGAGTTACCGTAGGATAGAGAGCAGGGGGTTTAAAGTCAGTAAAAGCCTTCCTCTTGTACCGCAGTTCCGTGGTTTAATGCATTTGAACGCACAGCAAAGTCACATAAATGGCCAGCAGAAGGTTTGGCTCCGGTCTTGCAAAGTAAACTCTCTGGTAAAGGTCTGTGAAGTTCCTTAAAACAGGAGTCTTAATACAATGTGCATTTCTAAAGAACATCCTGTCTATAATCTTTGTCTTAATCTTATGCTCTTCCATGATGTCTATAATATCTTCTCAACTCGCCTGTGTTCAACTGTTGTATTTTTCCATGATGCCTATAATCTCAACTTCTGTACTTTTCCATGACATCATGCTGAAATTTAATAAAGGCATCCTTCACCTTGAAAAGATAAGAGAGAACCACTGAGCCAAGCGCGAGATACCACCGCGCGCCTCGACCTCTCTTCCGCCGGCCGGTGCCTTTAAAATATAACACAGTCTCTGCCTCGTTTTTCCTTTGTGTACGGTTGGTAAATACGTTGATCTGTTACTTCAGACCCAACAAGGTCTCGAAGCATTAAGTACAATGTCGGTGGAAGATGGCCTTGTATGTGGTTAGGTAAACCCAGCAGTGCTGCTTGTTTATGAACTGGTGCCTGAGGAATATCGCTCAAAGTTCAGAAATCACAAATTAAAGCCTAGACAGGCAATGGCTGAGCTTGGCCGTGAAAAAGAAGTGCACTTCAAACGTTGGTGTGAGGTGAGCAAAGTTTCCACTTACTGAGTTACTTCTTATCAAGGAATTGAAATATTGTCTACCAGAACGCACAATAGTCCACTTAAACGAGCGTGAGGTTAAAACAATCTCAGAACCCACCGTTCTTGCCGATAACTATTTGCTGACTCACAAAAGGTCGTTTGGCTCTCCTTACTCAAATCCGCTTAGTAAGGCTGCAATTCCCGGTAATGAAGTAGCGCACTTCTTGCCTACACGCTTCTTATATAGAGAAAGGCAGACGGTGATGGGAAAGGTGTGTGGGAGAAGACGCTAAAGCCACGCCCCGACAAGGTTCCTATATATACTAGTGTAGGCATACATGTTCTCAATTGGGTACTCGGGCGATTCGCCTAAAAACGTTTCGCCGATGGACAGTTCGCTGAGTGGGCGTAAGTGGCCTATAGGATAGTTGGCCGAACAGATAGTTAGCCGACCGAATAGCCGGCCGGACGTTGCGCCAAAACGGGATTCGGGCGCTCACCCCGCACCCGTTCTTGTTTGTACATGTTTTTCAACCTTAGCCTCCGAGCCATAGACGGCCCGTTATAGATAACATTCATTTAAGAATAACAAGGGCATTCAGAACAGAAGAAATAGTAGAAAATAGTAGAAATCCTACTCCAGAAAATTTTCACTAAAATAGAAAATGTTGAGATTAATTTTTGGATTAAGATTCTCAGCAAATCATTTTGAATATATATTTCCTAAAATAATGCGAAATTATTTAAAATTGAACTAGAAGTAAGTGTTCACCAGCATAGAAAACTTTGAGATTAATCTTTGACTTAAGAATCTCAGCAAATCATTTTGAAAATATATTTCCTAAAATAATGGGAAATTATTTAAAATTAAACTAGAAGTAAAAGTGTGTTCACCAGCATTTTCACCAAGGCACTTAGAATTTCACAAGTCTTGTAGTGTTGTTTTTTCTCATGTAGCTCCAAGCAACTGGCCACAACTTTAAACGCAAGGATAACATAAATATATATGCATTTGTATGCACTTGTATTTAGAAATTTGTCCAGTGGGGAGCAGTACTATTGGACCGGTCTTTACTCTAATATATCATAAATTTAATCAAACGTATATTAATTGTAATTTCTTGTAAACTGTGTGTGAAAAAAATAGTTTTTAATTTATTATTTGATTAAACAAATAACCCCAGCCTATTGTGGCTAATCTCGGGCTATTGTAGTTGAGTGACTAGTAGACTATGTACACATACACAACACACTAGTCTGAGATTTTGATATCATTCTTAAGAAGTTAAAAGGCCATGCTATGGAGCTCATTTCACTGACAAAACTTCCACAAGTCACCAAAATTGCAAATTTGTGTTGCTGAATGTATATTTTAGACCCAGCAAATTTGATAACTTTTTCTGTTAACGGATAATAAAGTCATAAAAGAACCAAGCAAGCTTCATGAATATTTTTGTGACAAAGAAGGATCTGTTCCAATCACTATCAGAGAACAAATCAGAGTTGTGTGTTGTTCGGTCGCCCGGTCGGTCGCCCAGTGGTCGCCCGGTCAGTCGGTCGATCGGTCCCTCGGTCGCCCGGTTAGTCGGTCGCCCGGTCGGTCGGTTGCCCGGTCGGTCGGTTGGGTGTGGGTAGGTTGGTGGTTGTGTGTGTGTATATCAGTGGCGGTGCGTGCATTTTCTCGTAGCGCCTTCAATATCCATTTCACTATAAACTCTTTTTTGGCTATAAAGCCTCAACTGCGACTACAGCTGCGACACAAAAAATAATCAATAAATCAATGCACAAAAATGGGGTAAAATCCACTTCCTAGCAGCATTTATTGATTAAATACAAATACTCGAGCTTTTCCGACATTACAACCGGGCCAGTAGGGTGATTGGTTAAAGTCTTATCAACGCTTGTTTAATGCAGCAGAGCCGGTCGGTCGCCCGGTCAGTCGCCCGGTCGGTCGGTCGGTTGGGTGTGGGTAGGTGGGTGGTTGTTTGTGTGTGCGTGTGTGTGTATATCAGTGGCGATCCGTGCATTTTCTCGTAGCGCCTTCAATATCTATTTCACTATAAACTCTTTTACCTACATCAGAAACGGCATTGACAACGTCACTACAAACAAACGGATACGAGTTTTTCCAAATCAAAAACCCTGGATGACCAAAGAGACACAAGCACTTATCAAATGCCGTAACACCGCCTACAGATCGGGGGACAAAAGAAAGTATAGAGCTGCCAGGGCTGAGCTGAAAAGGGGCATAAAGAAGGCCAAGGCAGCATATACTAAGAAAATCGAAGAGCACTTCAAAGAAAACAACCCAAAGAAGATGTGGCAGGGAATACGACATATCACTAACTACAAGAACAATTCCATGTCTGTAAACGCGAATGTCTCACTAGCGGAGGAACTGAACCATTTCTTTGCCCGCTTTGAATCTGACAAATCAAACCAAGTGTCAACACTCCCACCACCACCCTGCGACAATACACTGGAGTTTCAGGAACAGGAAGTGAGACTGGAAATGCAGTCTGTGAACACCAGGAAGGCTGCTGGTCCAGACGGAATACCTGGCAAAGTGCTCAAAGCCTGTGCTGAACAGCTGGCAGGAGTGTTCACGGACATTTTCAATCGGTCCTTGCAACAATCCATCGTTCCTGCCTGCCTAAAATCTGCCACCATCATTCCTGTCCCCAAAAAGCCAACCATCGGCAGCTTGAACGATTACAGGCCTGTTGCTCTCACGCCTGTGATCATGAAGTGCTTTGAAAAGTTGGTGGCCCGACACATCAGAAAGACAATTCCCCCCTCAGTTGACCCGCACCAGTTTGCTTATAGGGAAAACAGGTCCACTGAGGATGCTATCGCCGTGGCTCTTCACACAGCACTGAGCTACCTGGAGCACCAGGGGAACTATGTGAGGATGCTTTTCATAGACTATAGCTCAGCCTTCAACACCATCAAGCCGGACAACCTGAAGGACAAACTCTACCACCTTGGACTATCCTCTTCAATCTGCTGCTGGATAAAGAACTTCTTGACTGGTCGACCACAAACTGTCAGAATGGGTCCACACCTCTCTTCCTCCATCACACTAAACACAGGCTCACCACAAGGCTGTGTACTGAGTCCTCTCCTGTACTCCCTGTACACATACGACTGCACACCAGCCCACCAGTCAAACTCTATCATCAAATTCGCCGTTGACACCACTGTGATCGAACTCATCTCAGGCGGGGATGAGTCAGCTTACAGAGACGAGGTCGACAAACTGTCTTCTTGGTGCTCGGCGAACAATCTTACACTGAATACCGCAAAGACTAAAGAAATAATCTTGGACTTTCGCAAGCGCAGCACAGACCTGGCCCCACTCCTCATTAACGGAGTATGTGTAGACAGGGTCCAATCGTTCAAATTCCTGGGAGTCCACGTCACGGATAGGCTCTCCTGGTCCACAAACACCACAGTGTTAGTGAAGAAGGCCCAGAAACGACTCCACTTCCTCAGGGTACTGAGAAGGGACAAGTTGGACCCCAAGCTTCTGGCAACCTTCTACAGAGCCACTGTGGAGAGCATCCTGACTTACGGCATTACAGTGTGGTATACCGGAAGCACATATATATATATATATATATATATATATATATATGTGTGTGTGTGTGTGTGTGTGTGTGTGTGTGTGTGTGTGTGTGTGTGTGTGTGTGTGTGTGTGTGTGTGTGTGTGTGTGTGTGTGTGTGTGTGTGTGTGTGTGTGTGTGTGTGTGTGTGTGTGTGTGTGTGTGTGTGTGTGTGTGTGTGTGTGTGTGTGTGTGTGTGTGTGTGTGTGTGTGTGTGTGTGTGTGTGTGTGTGTG
>NW_027551606.1:1443057-1462161 GCF_051989575.1 Stigmatopora nigra
TAATGTGGAATAAAACGCCTGAATGAGCAGCATATTAGCCTGGTGGTGGTTTTGTGCACGTGTTATACGTTTCTTTAAGCATCTTTGAAGGGGCCCGCCTACTTCGCGGATACGCAGCTATTGCTGGGGGGTCCGGTCCTCATTAACCGCAATAAGCGAGGGAACACTGTAAACATCAAATTGGTAACTTCCAGAAAAGTTATTTTCCCAAGCAGGGAATCGGCCATAAAGAGACCATAAAAACGTGGCGGTAACACAAACACATGACGACCCTGCCAGGGAAATTGCTACAAGCAGGAAGCAGGACACTCCCTTTTCTTCTTGGAGGAAGGCACGGCTGGGGCCCGAGTCTCCCATGCCCTGGGATGATGGACACGAGATGAGGGACGGCTGATAGGATGAGTGAGAATGAGCCGTTCCTTTGTCCTCAATGTATAACTTGCTGGAGAGAGAGATAGACTTCAGCATTCTATCAAATCTTGGCTAGAACGAGGATCGGATAGAGTTTGCACTGGCACAGTGTTTTCTGACTCCCTTGTTAGGCTAATAATTACTGGTGACTGAGAACAAGTAGGTCTGGCTGAAGTTCTTATATGGGAATGAACACGCACGGAACCTTAAGAAATGAAGAATTAACAGGCGATTTCAAATGCAGGTTTCCAATACTTGCTACTACAACAAAGTGAATCTCCTGAGTATGGGATGAATAAAGTTTAATGTATTTTAATCTAATAGCCAATCACATGGCAGCTTACTGAGTTGTTGAACAAAATCACTGCATTTTCATTGGTGCAATATTTTAATGCATAGTAATTTAATGTATCCTTATGTTGAAATACAGTAGTTGAATGTATAGCAATCATTGTCTTTTATTTTAACAATAACAAAAGAACAAAAATAAACATCATCTCTTTCTTTTCATTGAATTATTTAAGGATACATAGGAAAACATAAGCAAGCTGAGCTAATATTTGATAATAATTAAGGCAAGGTCACGCTAGTTAATTGCTGGTTTTGGCAAAAGATATTCATTACACCCATAAAGAAGGTTCACCCGACGAATGTCAATCTGGCTCATTTTATCAGCCCTCCCAATGGCTACATCCTCATCAGGGATTGGTACAATTGTTGGTTGTCTGTTCCTCGAGAATGCAAACCTGTTAAACGCACAAAGAAATATGGTAACTGAATGAAAATGTATTTAGATTGTTATTCAGATAACACATCCTTTAGTAAAGTTGAACAACATAAAGACAGATTGAATGAAGGTCATACATGGGGTTCTTCAAGTCCCCCTACTTCACTCATATCGTACAAACACATCTGTTGTGTCAGAAAACAATTTAAAAGTCCTTATTTTGTCCAATGTCCAAATTTTGTTTTATTTAAATCAATTCAAATAGAGAATATGAAAATAAACATTGAGAATTAATTGATGAAATATTGTGCTGGAAGTCACAAAAAAATTGGAAGAAAATCATGAGAAAAATCCTCCGCAAAACTAACAATATACTGAATATGAAGTAATTGCACACATTATCATGCTATGAAAAAGTCTGTCAACTCTTCATGAAGAGTTCCCTTTATAAATACTGTGTTCCCCCGCTACTTCGCGGTTCAGCTATCGCGGACTCAGAGCTTCGCGGATTTTTTTTGGAGAAAAAAAATACAAATATTACATTGAAACAACATATTTTAGTTTTTTTTTGTTATAACATGAATTTCACTCTCTACCTGTTTCTATATGGTGTACTGTACACAGGGGGGGGATTAAAATTATTATTATTTTTTTGGAATTACATTCAAATTAAGCATTTTTGAAGGGGAATCCCTACTTCGCGGAAATGCACTTATCGCGGGTGGTCCCGGTCCTCAACACTAATTGGTTGTTGCATGGGTCAGAAATTTCATTGAAATATATGTTGTTACGGCTGGCAGCCTGGACACACACTATGTAGGAGGTGTTTTATCTCCAGCTCTGGCTCCACCCCTGTGACAGAGCCCTGCCCAGGCCAAACACAGCTGTAATTAATTCCCCAATCATCCCTCCTGCCCTTATTTAAAGCCTTTTCAGTTGCCTTCCCTTGCCCTGCCCTTGCCCTGGCCTTTGCCCTTGTCCTTGATGCCTTGCTGAGTTGCAGGCTTGTGAGTATGTTACTCCCTGTTATATTTTGTATGTGTTGTTAATGATTTTTGGGTTGCATAGGGGGACTTGAGATAAGTTTAGACACCCATGGGTATACATATAGTTTGTGCATTTAGACACAGTTATTCCCCTGTCTAGATTATATTACATCAGTTTAACAGTGGCATCCTTCGGTCTTATTTCCTGTATTTTGTGGGTGTTCATTTGAACACCTGTCTGGGAGGGGGTTTTACCGTGTTTATTTGAGGGTGGCACTTTAATATCTCGTGCTTCCCCTATGTTATCCCGTAGTCTGTTTTATTGACTTTGTTGTAAATAAAAATAACTGAAGGCTACTTGCAATGTGTGTTCGAACTCATCTTTGGCCGAACCTGTCTGCTGTGATAGTTGCGACTCCCTGGTATATCATACCCCAGGGGGAGTCGTAACATATGTAGAAGGGATACAGTAATATTTTAAGCCTGAAAAAAAGTTTATAGGAGTTACAGAAAGTGTGCAGTAATTATTATTATTTTTTAAAAAGGAGCTAAATGCATAAATTAAATAAAAACACAATTTCAATTTAAGAAATCAGAAACTACTAACTTAAAGCAACATGAGAAGGAGCAAATTACAACATTGTCATCCTTCAATTTGGTTTATTTTCCCTAGAAAAATCTGTTCATGTGACTATTTTTGTGATGTAAACAAATTACCCAGGTCACATGCAATGGCAAAAAAGGGGGGAAAAACAGTATCCAGAATATCTCCAAATTGTTTTTTGTCAAAGTAACTCAGAAATTATATTGTCTTTATTTCGGCTATTTGCTGTTTGCTTATAATTAAAAAAAATCCTGTACTAGTGAGAGGGGTTTGATTTTCATTTCATTTTTTATGTTTGAGCTTTCTGTCAATGTGCATGGAATTACCTTCCATAGTGCATTACTGAGTTGTAATCATAGGGAGTGCCAAGGTTTCTTGTCCTGATTCTCTGAAAATTGCTCTCCATCCCTAAAATAAATTTTAAAAGATAGCTGTGATACATACAATACATTGTAATACAAAAGAAACTTGTTTTAAGATGTTGCTATAATGTAATCTCACCAGGAATGACATTTTCAAGAAGGATTCTAACATGCTGGTCCCTGTCAGATCGAGTCTGTTCATGATTGAATCCCAAGGCATGGAGCAATTCATGTTGGATGATATGTTGGAAAATACAGCCTTGGCGGCTCAACGACACTACTTGGCCACGACCACGGCGCCCAATGAATGAATAACATCTGTATATGAGGGGGAGGAAAAAAAAATAATAATATAAAAGTATCTCATATAGTATCAAGATTGTATAACACTTCGAAATATAAACATCTTCACCTTGAACTAACACATTAATTACCCTTCAGCATCAAACATCCAATGCTTCCTACTTAGAACACCTCATGTTTAATTCGTTTCTCTTCTCTCAAAAATTTGCCATGAACTCATATGAAGAGAGTATCACACAAAAATAGAAAACCGTTCACCCAACAGGTGTCATGTCTCCATTCAATTGGGGTAGGGGTGAGTGTCCACCATGTCTCCATTCAATTGGGGTAGGGGTGAGTGTCCACTCCCCGAGACTGGTCGCTTAACACTTCTGTCAGACAATAAATTCCCATCCGGGCTCCACTAACACCACACAATTTGCAGAGACTCAATAAACAAAAATCTAAATTTTCACACAGGTATTGTCCAAAACGGTCCGTCAATGTTTTTGTTTAAGAACTGTGAAAGAGTACTTTTTACCTCCTGCCACCCCCATAAGCACTTCCACAGACAATCTTTATTTAAACCCGTGTCGACATCCTTCCAAGTCAGATTCACATCACACAATTAACCACAGAACCAATATCAAGAACCGTTAAAACATTCACAACACCCTTTCAGTTAACACCAAACAATCCATTTCTTGGACAAACTCCACAGTGCCAAAACATAGTACAACCCGGAGCAGTCTCAAGCGAAACTGCAAGCACACATTTGCACAGGTAAACCTCTTGCTCACACAAAACATTGTGTCGGTTAGTATGCAGTAATTTCAATATAAGAACAAATGAAGAGATAATATCTGCAATAAGATTAGTTCGCTCGGAAATTTTCCAAACCTCACGACTACCACTCTGATGCAAACAATTACAACAGTCTGAGGTAGAGGTTACTGAGATAAAAATGCTTGGGTAAAAAGACAGTAGGGCCCAGTTGGGATAGTGCCAACCTACACACGACTCAATTTAGAGCCCCCAAGAGCACTGCAAGAGAGAATAAGGAAAACATGAAGACACAGGACAGTGATACACAATTTTTTGTGCACTTTAATCCATTAATACAACTGAATTAAGTCATGCCTTACTCTAGTTTTTTTTCTATTAACAACAAAAACTGAGTCTTCATAATCATAATTTTCCATTTTGTTTTTATTTCTTTTGTCTTGAATTTACTTTAACCTCTAAGTGCAATGTTTTTCCTTAGCTGTGAAGCTCGTCAGCAAAGTCATATGTAGTTAACCATGAATAAATAATCTAATTTTCATGCGCATTGGTTCTCTACAACTTGCAATCTCTACATATTACTTTTTGATTTGGGTCGTCCGCATAAATGGTTAACTAGTTGATTTTCCCATTTTTCATTTCAAATTTGAAATGTGGCTTTTTGTATCTTGAAGTTTGCAAATCTGTGATCAAATTTCTCCTGTAGCTTCGAAATTGCCTCAACATACTTCTCACCACTGGATGGTGTGCCTGCATCCACGAGAGCCTTGCAGGCTGGGAAATGGCAAAGGTTTGCCTGAGAGAGCTGGGCTTTCCATAACACAAGTTTAGTGCAGAATGCTCTCACGTTGTCATAGGCAGGCAGCACTGACAAGTTGCCCCCGGCTTTGTAGATTCTTGTTCAGTACATTAAGCTCGTGTGATATCAACAAAAAAGCCCAGTCCATGAGCCATTTGGGATCACTTAGCACAGGAACAGCAACCCCGTCTATCTGCATGAAGTCTTTTACTTCTGCTTTCAACTCAAAAATCTCTTCATCACATTTCCCCTGCTGAGCCAACGTACCTCAGTGAAGTAGAGCACATCCCCATATTCTTACTCCATTTCCTCTAAAAAAGCATGGAACCTTCTGTGCTTTAAGCCCCTGGATCTGGTTTGGTTGATGCATTTCACAACGACAGACATCACTTTGTCAAACTTAAGGCATCTGCTGGAAAGGGCCTGCTGATGGATAATGCAGTGCAGAGCTATGGCCTCCTCCACGTCCTCCTCTTCCAGTTTTTTTTTAACAAGTGCTACCAGTCCATTCTTCCTCCCTGTCATTGAATGGGCTCCATTGGTTTTGTTATTCCAAAAAAGCTCCTCCATGGCAAACCGGCATTCTCAATGGCATCACACAGCTGGTGAATTATTTCTTTAGCGATGGTCTGGCCATGCATTGGAATTACTGTAAGCAACTCCTCCATCACTTTAAAATTGTCATCAACACCATGTACATATATTGCGAGCTGGGCAGTGTCTGTGATGTCTGTGGTCTCATCAAGAGCCACTGAATATACACTGAGACATTGTGCTTTCTCACACAGTTGATCATAAATGTCACTTGACAGGTCAAAAATGCGCTCTGCCACAGTGTTGGCAGAAAGGCCGTGACCGGACGTTTGGTCGCCGGTGTTTTGGCCGCCGGACGTTTGGTCACCGAACGTTTTGTCGCAGGACATTTGGTCGCCGGACATTTGGTCGCCTGGACGTTTGGTCACGTGGACGTTTGGTTATCCGGTCTTTTGGTCGCCGGACAATTGGTCGCCGGACAATTGGTCGCCGGACGTTTGGTCGCCGGACGTTTGGTCCCCGTTGGTCGCCGGTCTTTTGGTCGCCAGTCAAATAGTGATAGAGTTTACGGTTGAAAACAGCTCTCAAAAATATATTCATGAGTTCAATATCTAAATATCTAATATCAAAACATCAATAACAAGCACTCATTTAACACACCGGCTGCTGCCATTGACTGTCATAGGCGTCCAATGAACCTTCATTCTTTCAGTGAGAACTTGCAATGTTGAAATACTTTAGATGGTCATTTTTATCAAACAAATAAAAGTCTTAGTATACTTTTAGCCCGTAACTTTGACATTAAAATAAAATAAAATAAGTAAAATTAATCAATTAAAAAGAAGACAAAGCAAATTCACAGAAGGGGGTTTTATTGAAGCAGTGAAATGTAACAAAAATTACATATACAAACTTTTACAAATTCTGTACAAAAATTACAAATACAAACTTACAAATTATGTACAAAGGGAATTCACAGATGGGAGTTTTTAATAAAAAAACAGTAAAACAAATTGTATGTGTGACAGGGTGAAGTAAGTGAAGTTATAAATGAGTGCAGGTGTTAAGGTAAAAAGGGATTCACGCAGTATGACGCGCGAAGCGTGCGCAAAGTACGCAGGTTTGACGCGCGAAGCGTGCACGAAACACGCAGCTATGACGTAATGGGTAAGCGCGAAACACGCAGCGATTACGTAATGGTCGTAGACCTGTGTATAGAATAAAAGCGGGCTTGTCAGACATTTCACTAAGTTGGCTTGAAAAACAACAAAGGACCTGTCTGATTATTTCATCCGTCTTTTAAAGGTATGTTGCTTTGTTTTGAAGATCGATTGAGTGTGGGATTTGCAAGAGACAATAGTTAGCATGTGAGAAAGAAGGTAATTCTTAGTGATGGTTGTTTACTTTTTTATGTGTGTGCGTGAATTTGCGAGTCTCGGGTGTATTGTTTATAGCAAGCTACCTTCGGCCGCTGGTTGTTTACTTTTTTATGTGTGTGCGTGAATGTGCGAGTCTCGGGTGTATTGTTTACAGCAAGCTACCTTCGGCCGCCGTTATAACGGTAGCATAATAGTATGCAGTATATGACGGCCGGAACAAAAAGTAACAAGTTACAATACTCATAAGTTATAATCGTTTATGCAACAAGTACATTGTTTTGGATTATAACAGGTTGTTAATATGTTACTATGTATATATTCGGGTGTTATTGTATATTATGTTTTGTGTGAATTGCTTTGATATAACTGAAGTTGGCTTGAAAAACAACAAAGGACCTGTCTGATTATTTCACCCGTCTTTTAAAGGCAAATACTGCTACCCCGTAAATTCAGGGGTACAACATATGCAATGGCTTGCAGGGACTCTACTTTGTTCGCAAATTCATCTGGGTTTGTATAGATGATCGTCACCATGTTGCGCAGGAATTTGAACAAATATATAAACTCAATCGGCATGCAATTGATAGATTTTAACATTGGGGGAATTAAGGATGTAATGGCTATTGTTTATGAAACTTGTACCAGTGTGGAAATTTTTCGCCTGCTCGGTCCCGCGACCGTTTAAAATCTAAACGTTTTTGCCGGCTCGACCGCGCGCATGCGACCGTTTGGAATCTAAATGGTTTTCGCTGGCTCGGCCACACGTGTGCGACTGTTTGGAATCTAAACGGTTTTCGCTGGCTCGGCCGCGTGTGTGACCATTTAGGTGTGTTAAATGAGTGCTCTTATTGATATTTTGATATTATATATTTAGATATTAAACTCTATATATTTAGATATTAAACTCATGAATATAATTTTGAGAGCTGGTTTCAACAGTAAACTCTGTCACCATTTGACTGGCAACCAAAAGACCGGGGACCAAACGTCCGGCGACCAAACCTCCGGGCGACCAAACGTCCGGTGACCAAACGTCCGGACAGACAATATGTGCAGCCTGTGATATGCACTTTTTGATAAATTCACTTTCTGTGAATGGCTTTCCTGCTTTAGCAATCAGCTCACAAATGGCGTAGCGAGCTTCGACTGCTGCATTACTTTCTTTGGTAGCCTTCTTGAAGAAATCCTGTTGCCTCAGAAGACGTGTTTTAAAACTGTCTACCTGGTTGGCTTTCTCATCCTCCTAGTATTTTTTGTATTCATCAGCATGTCTCGTAGCATAATGACGCTTCAAATTGTATTCCTTGTGCACCGCAACTTTTTCAGTGCAAATGAGACATGTCGGGGTGCCCCCGTGCTCAACAAAGAAAATATCATTCCCCACTTTTCTTGGAACTGTTTGTGCTCATCACCGACCTTTCTCTTCACGGCAGGCTTTGAAAGAGACATCTCTGGGGCTCTTTAATATGTGTTTCCACTTGGAATGAGTCTCGGGTTGAACTTTAACATTCAGTCGCGCGGATCTGTGGCACATGCGCACTTTCGCTCTCTGATCGTATAGGCAGTTCTCCAAATTTCTGAAGTGTCATGTTAACGCACTTACTGTTAAGTTTCAGTTTCACTCCCGGAGATGACTACAGACACAGGCACAGGCTGGATCCCGCATCATAGCGCCTCATTCAGTTCTATGCTGAGAGCAGCGTAGGACTGTGCGCGCCGAGCGGAGTGATCGGCTTCACGGCTTCTCCTCCGCCCAGCTGATTGGAGTAATGAATGAGTGAGTGAGCAAGGCATTGGACAGCGCGGCCGATGTCTTGCCCTCCTGAGACGTATACCTCACCGTGATTGGTTCATTCAGCTCCGAACACAACAACTGTCTTTCATATCAATCTTGCGGGCCGCATGAACATTAATCTTTCATATTAAGATGGGGGCCACAAATTATCGTCCCGGGGGCCGCAGTTGGCCCATGGGCCGCCAGTTTGAGAACACTCTACAGTGTACTCTACACTGTAGAGTGTCTAAACCCCTTTTCCCAGAACAGGGTGACACTTACTTTCCCTCCTCAGCTATCCTCGAACACTAACACGAGGCAAGAGAATCTTTGCCTTTGCTATTACAAATGGTTGCCACTTAAATCTTCTCTCCAATGAAACCTGAGTCTTCACAAACACACACTGTCATATTTTGTTGGGCTTTTGGTGGTTGGAACTGTTTCACCAGCAGTGTCTTTTTTGGATCTCCTTTCCTTGTGTGACTTAGGTGTTTGTAATCGTCATCAACCCGTCTGTGTATTTAAATTGAAATTAATTATACAAATATAATGAGATTTAAAGCTTTCACCATCTAGTGCACAAAAAACGACAACAAAAAATCAGACAAATAAATAATCAATATATAAGAAATAAATAAATAAGTAATCCGCAGAGCCTTGTTCCGGCTGAAGTCCATGATGAGTTCCATGGTTTTACGAGACGTTCAGCCCCAGGTTTTTGAGAGCGCACCACTTGCTGAGTCTATGTACTCATCAAAAAAGAACAAACCCATAGATAATTAAAATATAGTAATAATACCCCACCGACGAGTCATTACCTTAACGTGGTGGTGGTGTTTGTGTGTCCCAATGATCCTTGCAACTATGTTGCAACGCCTCTGGAACATCGCGTGGACATTGGGGACAGTGCCTCTGGATTTTAAAAAGGGGAACCGCAGTGCGTGTTCCAATTACCGGGGAATCACACTCCTCGGGAAGGTCTATTCTGGAGATGAGGGTCCGCCCGGAGGTTGGATCTCAGAGCAGTGTAGTTTTCGTCTGGGCCGTGGAACAGTGTATCAGCTCTACACCCTCAGCAGGGTCCTCAGACTGTCATGGGAGTTTGCCCAACCAGTCTTCATTTGCTTTGTGGACTTTGAGAAGGCGTTTGACCATGTCCCCTGGGCAATCTTGTGGGGCGTACTCCGGGAGTATGGGGTTCCGGAACCCCAATTACGTGGGGTCCGGTCCCTTTATGACCAGTGTCAGAGTCTGGTGTGCGTACCCGGCAGTAAGTCGGATCCGTTTCCAGTGGGGGTTAGAGCCCGCCACGGCTGCCCTATGTTCTGTTCATCACTTTCATGGACAGAATATCTAAGCACAGCCGTGGCGTTTAGTGTGGCCTCAATATTGGATCCCTGCTTTTTGAAAATGATGTGGTTCTGTTGGCTTCATCTGGTCGTGATCTCCAACTTTCGCTAGAACGATTTGCAACCGAGTGTGAAGCGGTCAGGATGAGAATTAGCACCTCCAAATCAGGCTCCTTCCCCACGTGGACGAGTTTAAGTATCTTGAGCTCTTGTTCACAAGTGAAGGAAAAGTAGAGCAGTAGATCGACATGTGGATCGTGTGGCGTCTGCAGTGACACTGGGGAGACTGTCTCCCGGCTGGCCCGGGACCGCCTTGGGACCACCTCCGCTGGGTGAAGTGGCTGGGGAGAGGGAAATCTGGGCTACCCTGCTGAAGCTTCTGCCCCTGCGACCCGACTTTGGCGGAAGAAAATGAGATGAGATAGTAATAATAAATAGATAATAATTAGCAATAGATTAATAAGTGGTAAACATAATAAATAAGTATGGATAAGTCGTAGCTAACATGGGTAAGTGCTACAAAGTGACTAAAGTAGCTAGCAGTTAGTCTTGATTAGGTCCAAGGTGCAGAACTTGACTTGAGTATGGTGACAGCTCTTGGGAAGAAACTATCCTTGAGTCTGTTTGTCTTGGGTGTTGAGGATCTGATTGAAGTGTTAAAAGCTCGGATGTGAATTGACTTTTATGATGCACTCTGCCCTTCTAATGCACTGGGTTTCGCAAATGCTGGACTGAGTTGGTAGGGGGCAGTTGATGATCTGTGCGGGTTGAGTGCCACAATGATACAGCATATGTCGGCATGCTCTCAAAGGCAGACCTGTAGAAGGTGATCAGAAGGTTCGTCTCCGCTAGGTGTGGTATTTGGTGCCCAAGTGAGCTCAGCAGAGATGTGGACTCGAGGGAATTTGAAAATCTCTACTTGCTCCAAACATTCACCGTTAATATACAGGGAGGACGGGGGCAGTCTTGTTCCGGCGGGAGTCCAGGATGAGTTATCTGGTTTTGGAGACGTCAGTGCCAAGTTGTTGAGAGAGCACCACTCACTGTGTCTAAGGACCTCATCTATGGAGACCGTCGCATTCTCCCCTGTGATCATACCCAGCACCGTTGCATAGTCCTCAAATATCCTAATGTTGTTCTCAGGGTGTGTCGGTCTGCAGTCATGCGAGTAGAGTGAGTAGAGTAGTGGAATCAGCACACAGCCGGTCTGCAGTCATGTGTGTAGAGTGAGAAGAGTAGTGGAATTTGCACACAGCCTTGGAGCGAGCCGGCGCTGAGCGTTTGGGCAGATGAGACGTGGTAACCCACCTTCACGTGCTGGGGTTGATTGACCATAAAGTTCTCAATTCAGGAGCATCTGGAGGGTGGGAGCCCCATGTTGGCCAACTTGGGGATATGAATATCCAGTCTGATGATGTTAGGGGCTGAGCAGCACTCGATGAAAAACATTCTGACATAGCTCCCTCTTTTCTCAAGGTGGCTCAGGACAGTGTAGGATGGTGGTTATTGCATCTTCAGTGGGTCTGTTTGGTACCCGGACGTTTCGTCAATGGACACTTGGTCGACGGACACTTTGTCTCCGGACCTTTCGTTGAATGGACGTTTGGTCGCCAGACAGTACGTCGAACAGACATTTCGTCGGCGGACAATTTGTCGCCGGATTTGCTCGCTCTCAAAATTATAATCATGAGAGAGAGTTTGTTACCGCATTCACAATGTCAGAGAATTAATATCTAAATATCTTATATCAAAATTATCAATAAGTTGCATATTGGCGTTTGTATTCATGTTTTTCAATTTACGTGTTTCTGTGTGACAGAACGAAACGTCCTGTTTTCGTGTGTGTATAGACAAACTTGCTTCTTCTGTGCCCCTACCACATTTTATACTAGTTTACAAGAAATTTTAATTAATATACTATTAGGACTAGACATTGGGCCGAAACGGGATTCTTGCACTCGCCCCGCCCCCGGTCGTGTGTACATGTTTTTCAACCTCAGCCCGCAGGCCATATATTGCCTGTAACAGATAACATTCATTTAGGAATAACAAGGGCAATCAGAACAGAAGAAATAGTAGGAAATAGTAAAAATCCTACTCCAGAAAATTTACACCAGCATAGAAAACGTTGAGATTAATATTTGGATTAAGATTCTCAGCAAATCATTTTGAATATATATTTCCTAAAATAATTGGAAATTGTTTAAAATTAAACGAGAAGTAAAAGTGTGTTTGCCAGCATAAAAATCGTTGAGACTATTATTTGTATTAAGATTGTCAGCAAATCATTTTGAATATATATTTCCTAAAATAATGGGAAATCATTTGAAATTAAACTAGAAGTAAAAGTGTGTTCACCAGCCTTTTCACCGAGGCACTTAGAATTTCACATAAGTCTTGAAGTGTTTTTTTCTCACGTAGGTCCAAGCAAATAGCCACAACTTTAAACGCAAGGATAAAATAAAATAAAATATATATACATTGGCAGCACGGACGCACTTGTATTTAGAAATATGTCCAGTGGGGATGAGTACTATTAGACCGGTCTTTCCTCTATACAGGGGTCTCAAACTCGCGTCTCGCGGGCTAACTGCGGCTCCGAGACGATAATTTGCGGCCCCCGTCTTAATATGAAAGATGAATGTCCGTGCGGCCCGCAAGATTGGTATGAATGACACTGTGTTCGGAGCTGGATGAACCAATCACGGTGAGGTATACGGCTCTGGAGGGTGGGACATTGGCCGGGCTGTCCAGTGCCTCGCTCACTCACTCATTCATTCCTCCAATCAGCTGCGCCGAGGAGATGCCGTGGAACCGATCACTCCGCTCGGCTCAGAGAGCTGCCGTAATCCAGTACGATCGGAGAGCAAAACACAGACACGCGCGACTGAAAGTTAAAAGTTCAATCCGAAAGTGCACATGTGCCACAGACCCGCGCGACTGAAAGTCAAAGACCCTTTGCAGCAGAGGCCTGAAGTTTTACAAAGTGATGACTGTCGTTGTGAAATGCATCAACCAAACCAGATCCAGGGGCTTAAAGCACAGAAGGTTCCATGCTTTTTTTTTTTAGGAAATGGAGTCAGATTATGGGGGTGTGCTCTACTTCACTGAGGTACGTTGGATCAGCAGGGGAAACGTGTTGACGAGATTTTTTGAGCTGAGAGCAGAAGTAAAAGACTTCATGAAGATAGATGGGGTTGCTGTTCCTGTGCTAAGTGATCCCAAATGGCTCATGGACTTAGCTTTTCTTGTTGATATCACACATGAGCTTAATGTACTGAACAAGAAACTACAAGGCCAGGGGCAACTTGTCAGTGCTGCCGATGACAACGTGAGAGCATTCTGCACTAAACTTGTGTTATTGGAAGCCCAGCTCTCTCAGAAAAACCTTTGCCTTTTCCCAGCATGTAAGGCTCTTGTGGATGCAGGCACACCATGCAGTGGTGAGAAATATGTGGAGGCCATTTCGAAGCTGGAAGTGGAATTTGATCACAGATTTGCAGACTTCAAGACACACAAAGCCACATTTCAAATTTTTGCGGACCCCTTCTCCTTTGATATGCAAGATGCCCCTCCTGAGCTTCAAATGGAGCTCATTGACCTGCAGTGCAACTCCGCACTCATAGCCATTTTCAGGGAGGTGAGTAGAGAAGCAGACAAGCTTGGGCAATTTTTGAGAGTTGACCCTCAGCTTCCCTGAACTTTCCCGAATGTTCAAGCGGACCATGTGCTTTTTTGGGAGCCCATACTTGTGTGAGAAGCTCTTCTCCACCTTGAACTTCAATAAGTCTAAGTATAAGTCCAGACTTACTGATGAGCATCTTCAAGTTCTATTGAGGGTCTCCACTGCTTCCTCCCTCAAGCCAAATCTGACTCAGCTATGTGAGAAGCGGCAAAACGAATTAAGCTAAAGCTTGGATGAGTAAAATACTTAGAAAATTATTTTGGATTGTGCTTTCCTTGTTACTGATGGTGTAGTTGTACATCTGCCTGGTGTGGGCAGCGTTAGATTAATTCCCACTCAATTGAAGTGTGATTGTGAGTGCGAATGGTTGCCTTTTTTGTGTTAGCCCTACGAAAGACTGGTGACCAAATTAGGGTACGATTTGCCTTTCACCCGAGGTCTGCAGGGATAAGCTCCAGCATCACATGACCCTAACAAGCAATGCTGAAAATGAATGAATGTGCTTTCCTTACCCTGAGCGTGACTGGATGTCCACAAAGTCTTCTTGTCCATTTAAAGGGGTAAAACGAATGCAAGTGGATTCCCCAAAGGAACGTAGACCAATAATGATTATGTTTCTTTGTCTAGTTGCTTCATGAAATCATGGAAAGAAATGCAATGGTTAGTTTTTAAATGTAAAAATAAATAAAAAGAAAATTGAAATACAATTTACATTTTTTTTTTTTTATTTAAGGCATAAATTGTTGGTGGAAGAGACAACCACGAAAGCTTTTATTTCCTTTATTATGCTTGAACGGGGAATGTGCAGACAAAAGAAAGAAATTTACTTTTTTATTTACAGCATAAATTGTTGGTGGAAGAGTCAACCACGAAAGCTTTTATTTCCTTCATTATGCTTGAAAGGGGAATGTGCAGTCAAAAGAAAGTTCAGTTCAAGAAGGAATGCGGCGTACAAAACTCAACTTAGCTTGCATCATTATCAGCAAAAACTACCAATAACCACAGGGTCAGCGGCTCCCAGCAGGCTGCTGGGCTGAGTCATTATGAAGATACACTGCCAATCCTCCTCCCCAATATAAAGGTTCTGTCTTCCAACACGCGGGACACTCAATGTGATAGAATCCATTTTTTGTATCCCATTGACGGTCACATAATGCCATTTTTGTACCCTGCATTTTCATCTTGAAACACAGAGAGAAATAATCACAACAGTGATTAGTAGTTGTTTCTTCAATCCAACTTTTACTGTAATGAGGAAACATCTCCCGTGCCTCAAGGTATGTTGCAACAAGGCATCATTAATCGAATACCGATACACACTTTAACATGTCACACTTGCTTTGTGGATCAAGGCATCAACATTCGAACACCGATAGACATCCAATCCAAAACTAGTTGTACATCCCCAACATGCAATCGTTAACAACTTAAACTCCAGCATGTCACCTAAAACAAATGTCGTCTCGACATCAGTACATTTCAAATATCTCTCCCCTTGTTGGTTGTTATTCTGAACAGGCTGGCAAACTTGTCACTTCACATCCTCCTCTGTGAGCTGATACTCAAGATGGCAAGGATATTAAATATCTTCTGTTTCACTGGCTGTGTAAATGGCATGTTTTCCTTTGTTAATTACTTCCAGCCACTACCCCAAAGCGACTGTTGGGTATCATCCTTCTCACTGTAGTGAGTTTGTTGGACTGCATACTGTTGTGAATATGGACATATCTGCGCTTTTCGACAGTCTGGAGAAGACTGGTTCTCCTTCTCCCGTTGTAGCAGTCGACTACAGATCCGCTCAATCACTTAGAGTCTGCCACTCCTGAAAGTTGTCATTAATGTCAGATAGTTGTTCTATCTCCTATCCTAGGTGCTGAGACTCCCCCATACTCCTCCTCTGAGCTAAACACAAAGTCAAGTTTTTATCCTGTAGCTCCTCAATGCATCTACGATCTGCATCCCTTCCTTGTTCCATATCGTAGATCCAGGCCTTCAGCAGCAGGCTGTGCTTCTCCAGCTGTTAGATTTGATCTGAGCGTGCCCTCCAGCCTGCCAATTGATCCTCAAACACCCCTTTGGTTTCCTGCAGTATTCTGTTATCCATTTTGAGATCCTCCACTTTGGTCTTGTAAAATTCCATCTTGCTCCCTGTAGCGTGCCACCTCACTCTCCTCCTCATCACCTTTGATTGCACGCTCTCTCAGCGCATCCAGTTCATCGCGGTAGGCACGGGCTGCACGGCCAGCTTGGGCTTCTACAAGCAGCTTAAAATTTTCCAGCTGGAGCCTCTTTATTTCTCCTTCCATGTTTTCCTGCTCATGTCTGTTGTCCAGCAGTTGTTCATTTCTCTCTTCTAGCTCTTGTCTAAGTTGTCTGATCTTCGACTTTGAATCGGCAAGTTCCAGGGTTCCATCAGGTGTTGCTGGTACTCGGACGATTGGCCGAAAGACATCTGGCCGACGGACAGTTCGCCAAATGGACGTTTCGCCGAACGTCCTCTTTGTGGTTGGAGATAAGGTGTCCCAAGAGAGGAAGAGGGAGAGGGCAGAGTGAGGATTTGGGGAGGGTAATATGGGAGTGGTAACAGCCGCATTGATGGCAGCGAAGTTATGAACCATTCAAATCTTGGCAGTATTTTGTTTTTAACTGGCAAGATAGGAGTAATGTATTCGGATAGAGGGATTTCACACAAAGGTGGTCTGGTGGTGCAAGTGGTTAGCGCGTGGGCCTCACAGTTATGGGGTCCTGCGTTCAAATCCAGGTCACGTCCACCTGTGTGGAGTTTTCATGTTCTCCCCTGCATGGGTTTCCTCCGCGTAATCTGGTTTCCTCCAACATTCCAAAAACATGCATGTTAGGCTGATTGATCACTCTAAATTGGCCCAAGGTAACACCTTGAGCTGCACATAACTTTCAAACCTTCATTTGATTTGACTAAATTGACAACTCACTTCAATGTAAATATCGACAAACCTTTTGTTTTAAAACTGTTTTTTTTTTAAAACCAGATAGGACCCATTGAAATCAAGATCTCTTTTGAAAGTGTGACCTGACCACATCACACATTCACTCTCATACCTAGGGGCAATTTAGAGTGTTCAAACAGCCTACCGTGCATTTATTGGAATGTGAGAGGAAACGGGAGTACCCAGAGAAAAACTATACAAGCCCCAGGAGAACATGCAAACTCCACACAGTAGGACCAACCTGGATTAAACCCAGGACCCCACAACTGGGAGGGCGACACGCCAATCACTCAACCGCCGGGCTGCCATCAATGGCACGCTCATCCAAACATTGATGTGTACAGAAAATGTACACATTTACTACATCCTATATTTGTAGGAGAATCGGGAAATAGTAGTATACAACAAACTTGGCCTGAATACAGAAAAAAGCTAGTTCAAAATGCTTTGTGGTTTCCCAAATATTAAAAATAAACTTGATGCATTGCCGACTCAGAATTTGGCAATTGTCATTTCCAATGGGTCGTGAATGTTTGTTCAGTGGAAGGGAGTGAATAACTTAACAATTTAGTTAATACCATTGTTACATTTACTTGTAAGTTATGAGGTGACTTACAATACTGTCTGGAAATCTTGTATGGCACATAGACAAAGCCATCTGATGCTTTTGGCCACAGACACCTATTTTTTGTGCAAGGATCAGCGTTCTGGAGTCCACTTGGTATGGCTATGTCTCCAGACATCACAAGAGGTTCATTTTGGTTCTTGCCTGGAAGATAACATTTTTTAGAATATTAAAATAACTGCAGTAGTTTTCACCAGCATATGAGCCCTTTCCATGGGGTCACAGTTGACTTTTGTATGAATAATGCTTTGAGCAGCCAAATGGGAAATGTTCAATTAATCAAATCAAAATCAAATCAATCAAAAGGTTTTATTGTCATCATACACAGCAGCGTATAACGAAATTGGTGCTGCTCCACAAAGTGCGTATTCCCAGTAAAAACATGGACCGTAGTTTCACGACTACAAGGCACACATAAAAGTCTTACATTTTCTCCAAAATACACGGGGCATTATAATCCGGTGCGTTTAATAAATGGACCAATAATAAAATTGATATCAGGATAAAATAAAATAAATCAGTCGATCAGTCTATTTTCCCCATAGAGAAAGTACTGTGCAGTGACTGCTGGGATCTTTAGTTATTTTGTCAATACACCCAATGGATTGTGGCCTGGACATCGACATCAACACAGCTTTACGAAGCATGGAATGTAATGTTGGAATAGTTACGCTAGCTACTAGCTATCTACTATTTGCGAATGGATTGTGCCCGCCTGGACAAAAGTATAAAACTCAGCGTTTTCTATGACTTATTTGGACAATTGTTCAATTCGGACACATAAAATGAGGACTTTGGTGGATTTGCGGGTGACGATGATGTTGTAACATTGTAAAATAGCTAAATAAAGTACAACGGAACTCAGTTTTGCTTTCGTTGCCTTTTTAAAAACGTGTTTTTAGCATGTGGCTTCAGCGTGTATGTTTAAGATGGTGTATTTTTTGCCATGCCTGGCTGGGTCTATAAAAACAGTGTGTCCTTTGTGTGTGTAAGATAAAGAAATAGCACTTGTTACTAACACTGTGGCTTAAAATATAATGTGCCATATAGTCGTGAAAATACAGTAAGTAATATTAAAATATAAAAAGTCCCGTACTGGCAAGGAAAATTCTAAAATATTGCACAATCTAAGATATTGGACATTGTTATTGCACACCCCGAAGTTATTGCACAGAAAGGATTGTGTGTTGTGCTAATGCAGGTTCGGAATCCTGATGGATATGGGAAAATAACTGTCCCTAAGTCTATTAGTCCGTGCTTTGTGAGAACCGTAGCATCTGCCAAAGGGCAGCAGCTGGAACAGTTTGTGATCTGGGTGGTATGGGTCCCTAACACTGCTCTGCTGAGGTAGCGAGTACTGGCAATGTCATCCAGTGAGGGCAGAGAGCAGCCGATGATCTTCTGTGCGGTGTTGATCACTCTCTGCATGGCTTTTCTTTCTGCTGCCGTGCTTCCAGCATGCCACACTGTAATGCAGTATGCCAGGATGCTCTCTACAGTGGCTCTATAGAAGGTTACCGGAAGCTTAGTGTCCAAGTTGTTCCTCCTGAGTACCCTCGGGAATTGGAGTCGCTTCTTGGCCTTCTTCACCACTGTCGTTGTGTTGGTGGACCAGGAGAGCTTGTCCATGAAGTGGACCCCCAGGAATAAAAGGGATTG
Source organism: Stigmatopora nigra (assembly GCF_051989575.1). Classification (NCBI taxonomy): domain Eukaryota; kingdom Metazoa; phylum Chordata; class Actinopteri; order Syngnathiformes; family Syngnathidae; genus Stigmatopora; species Stigmatopora nigra. The sequence continues at coordinate 1,461,983 of NW_027551606.1, forward strand.
GACCCTGTCTACGCATACTCCATTTATGAGGAGTGGGGCCAGGTCTCTGCTGCGTTTCCGAAAGTCCAGGATTATTTCTTTAGTTTTCTTGGTGTTTAGTGTGAGATTGTTCGCCAAGCACCAAAGAGACAGTTTGTTGACATAATCTCTGTAGGCCAACTCATCCCCACCTGAGACCC
>NW_027551606.1:1462181-1495018 GCF_051989575.1 Stigmatopora nigra
TTCTAGCGTTCGTTGGAAAGGGGTAAAGAGGGGGGCGTTGGCATTTTGGCCCGGCGGTGAAGGGGGCGGTGGCCAAAAAAAGTTTGAAAATCACTGCTCTAGAGGTTTAAAATAGGTAAACGAAACACACCCACTAATATTCAAAACTAACGCCCACTATAGACTATGAGACTCATATAGATAACTGACCTGGGATACCGTTTCTATTTTCCGTATATTAGTCAAATAAATCATCCAGGACAAAAAAGAACACGTGGTGTTGTAAGTACGAGGTCTCAAGGAAAGAAACGACAATACAATGAAAACATGAGATTAACCGATGAAAATAGTTGATTATAAAGTATGGTTTCAGCATCGACTACAATAAATGTTGTCGATCGTAAAAATGTATTTGTTTTCACCAAAATTAGATGACGTTATCATAAACTGCATTGACGGTGGTGACGTGCTAAAGTGCAAAGGACATCTTCCGGTGAAGCCACAGTATCAGCAATGGCGGACACGTGTGGTCAAGTAATTTTGGGTTCCGGGCTTACTGTCTTATCTCATCCTTTGATGTACATTAAAGTATTGGTTCAGGTAAGCGGTTCGAATTCTGCTCAGGTAAACATCGCTGGTAATATTTGATCTCTGCACACAAAATGATGATCAGAATTGTTTCTCATGTATGCTCAAATAGATAACCTTTTTATTTTAGAGACCTGTCTAAGCAATAAAACAAAATACATGTATTTGAGTTTGTTATTTAACTACGATATCCTGCTATATTTATGCCATGTTTAAGACCGCAAATGATTACGGCTACTCCACCGCGACTAATCTTCATAGTCCGTAGTGTCCGTTTTGACCTCAACTTTTGCTTATGCTTCCCTACTTTTGAGCATTTGAGTTATGAACCACGGTACATACAAACATGTCTGCGCACTGCGTTAATGTGGTAAAATGTTCGTAAATTCGATTTTGTATTGCGCGCCTTCTTCGGAGTAGTGCTTCTTTCCGCCGCTAATACCGACGCCTGACGCTGTGAGAGCTCAGCTCACCCAGCATCCACCTTCCTCTGCCCTGTTTGTTGCAGTGCGGAAGTGCGTGAACATATCTCCAGTGTGCAAATAACCTTTTTATTTTTTATCATTGAATATCTTGTGCATCCATTATTCTATATGGTTGGTGAAAAGCGAAAGACTTCTACTGAGGGAGGTCCTGGGAAGAGGCAAGCCGTTTCATTTGAAAGGAAAGTGGCAATAATAAAGAAACCTCATGCGCGTAAGAAACTGGTGAGCGTTGCACGGGATTACAACTTGAATCGTTCAACTGTCAGTACCATTTATAAACAGAAAGATCAAGCAGCAGGACCCAAATATTGAACGTTGCACAATGTTTGCAAATCAATTGAATAATGCCATACAGTGCTTATGATGGAAAAAAAGAATAAAACTGCAATTGCCATTAGATAGATTCTTTTGGCCAGTTTCTAGTAAATCTCTATAATGTATGTATACAGTACTGTATGTATTCTCCATTTTATTAAATGTTTTTTTTCAGTACAAACCAATGCTGGTTACTTATACAAGCCTTAAACATACACATGCACTTATTTAAATCTTCAATATACTTATATAGGCCTTAAACATAAATTATAACACAACATATAGCACTGAATCAACTTACGAACAGATTCAACTTATAAAACATGTTTTTCCATCTGTTTTTTTAGTGTTTTTTTTTTTGAGGGGGTTGGAACAAATTTCCGTAAAACTTCTATTTCAACGGCATGCTGTTCTATTTTTCAAAGTTTCCCCCGCAGTGCTGTTCGAGTAGAGGGCGCTGCTCTATTTTTTGACTAGCTGGTCAGAATTTTTAGAACATGGGTTAAGTTTATGGACGAAAAGAGAAACCAGGTAACATATATATTTATTTAACAAAAGGCACAAATGCAAGGCCATTAAAGGTACGTAAATACAAATTCACTGGCGAAAATCAAGTGACACGTCGCTGTTGTAGCTGTCCCCGTCATGCACATCGCCTTCCGCATCAGTGTCGAGTGTCTGAGTGAGTTCACGTTCATCGTCGCCAGCATTGGCTCGCGCTTGCTAGAGAAGTTGCAAGCCAGTCTGAATCGGGCTGTCCGACCATAAATCATGGATCTGGCAATCCTTCGAGCCGTCGAGAGCGGTTGGTGCTTGCATGTTGCTGAACTTGGTGTAGCTTTTCTCGCTGTGCAACATCCAGTGCTCGTAGAAATGTTGGACTTTGGCCTTGAATGTTCCAGTAGACCTTGTGGGCCTGTATGAATTTGGTGCAGCCTTCTGAAATCACGGCCACATCAATATGGAGCTTCTTCAATTGCTTCCTGGTGGCGTCACTAATGTGACAACAGTATGAATCCCAGGCAAGAAGGCGCTTGCTATCCGACCACCTTCTCAGGTTGAGAAAAAACTTGCTGTAGTGACGTTCAATTAGAGGTGCCGTTCTATTAGAGGTTTTCCGGTAATATGTATTTAGTTCATTTCTATGGGAAACGTTGATTTGAGATGCGTCTACCGTATTTTCACGATTATACAGCGCATCACATTTTAAGCCGCAGTGTCAGTAACGAGTGCTATTTCTCTATTTTAAACACATAAAGGACGCACCATTTTTATAAATGCAGCCAGGCATGGCAAAAATACACCAGCTTAAACATGCACGCTACACCCTCGCACTAAAAACGCGTTTTTAAAAAGGCAACGGAAGCAAAACTGAGTTCGGTTGTACTTTATTTAGCCATTTTACAATGGACACCCATCATCCTCACCCACAAATCCATCAAAGTCCTCTTTCTGTGTCCGAATTGACCAATTGTCCAAATGAGCAATCGAAAGCGCTGTTTTATACGTTCGTCCAGTAGCTAGCTAGTAGCTAGTGTAACTATTCCAAGGCCCTCTTCCATGGTTCGCGACTATGTTGATGCCGATCGCCAGGCCACAATCCATTTGCAAATAGTAGCTAGCTAGTAGCTAGCGTAACTATTCCAAGGCTGTCTTCCATGCCTCGCAACTGTGTTGATCCCCATCCCCAGGCGACAATCCATTCGCAAATAGTAGCCTGCTAGTGTTGATGCCGATCGCCGGGCCACAATCCATTCGCAGATAGTAGCTAGCTAGTGTTGATGCCGATCGCCGGGCCACGATCCATCCGCAAATGGTAGCCAGCCCGTGTTGATGCCGATCGCCAGGCCACGATCCATTCGCAAATAGTAGCTACCTAGTAGCTAGCGTAACTATTCCAAGGCTGTCTTCCATGCCTCGCAACTGTGTTGATCCCCATCCCCAGGCGACAATCCATTCGCAGATAGTAGCTAGCTAGTGTTGAGGCCGATCGCCGGGCCACGATCCATCCGCAAATGGTAGCCAGCCCGTGTTGATGCCGATCGCCAGGCCACAATCCATTCGCAAATAGTAGCTACCTAGTAGCTAGCGTAACTATTCCAAGGCTGTCTTCCATGCCTCGCAACTGTGTTGATCCCCATCCCCAGGCGACAATCCATTCGCAGATAATAGCTAGCTAGTGTCGATGCCGATCGCCGGGCCACAATCCATTCACAGATAGTAGCAAGCTCGTGTTGATGCCGATCGCCGGGCCACAATCCATTCGCAGATGGTAGCTGGCTAGTGTTGATGCCGATCGCCGGGCCACAATCCATTTGCAGATAGTAGCTAGCTAGTGTTGATGCCGATAGCCGGGCCACAATCCATTCGCAGATAGTAGCTAGCTAGTGTTGATGCCGATAGCCGGGCCACAATCCATTCGCAGATAGTAGCTAGCTCGTGTTGATGCCAATCGCCGGGGACAATCCATTCGCAGATAGTAGCTAGCTCGTGTTGATGCCGATCGCCAGGCCACAATCCATTCGCAAATAGTAGCTAGCTAGTGTTGAGGCCGATCTCCAGGCCACAATCCATTCGCAGATAGTAGCTAGCTAGTGTTGATGCCGATCGCCGGGCCACAAGCCATTCGCAGATAGTAGCTTGCTAGTGTTGATGCCGATCGCCGGGCCACGATCCATCCGCAAATGGTAGCCAGCCCGTGTTGATGCCGATCGCCAGGCCACGATCCATTCGCAAATAGTAGCTACCTAGTAGCTAGCGTAACTATTCCAAGGCTGTCTTCCATGCCTCGCAACTGTGTTGATCCCCATCCCCAGGCGACAATCCATTCGCAGATAGTAGCTAGCTAGTGTTGATGCCGATCGCCGGGCCACAATCCATTCGCAGATAGTAGCTAGCTAGTGTTGATGCCGATCGCCGGGCCACAATCCATTCGCAGATAGTAGCTAGCTAGTGTTGATGCCGATAGCCGGGCCACAATCCATTCGCTGATGGTAGCTAGCTAGTGTTGATGCCGATAGCCGGGCCACAATCCATTCGCTGATAGTAGCTAGTTAGTGTTGATGCCGATCGCCGGGCCACAATCCATTCACAGATAGTAGCTAGCTAGTGTTGATGCCGGGCCACAATCCATTCGCAGATAGTAGCTAGCTAGTGTTGGTGCCGATCGCCGGGCCACAATCCATTCGCAGATAGTAGTTAGCTAGTGTTGATGCCGATCGCCGGGCCACAATCCATTCGCAGATAGTAGCTAGCTAGTGTTGATGCCGATTGCTGGGCCACAGTCCATTCGCAGATAGTAGCTAGCTAGTGTTGATGCCGATCGCCGGGCCACAATCCATTCGCAGATAGTAGCTAGCTAGTGTTGATGCCGATTGCTGGGCCACAGTCCATTCGCAAATAGTAGCTACTTAGTAACCAGCGTAACTATTCCAAGGCTGTCTTCCATCCCTCGCAACTGTGTTGATCCCCATACCCAGGCGACAATCCATTCGCAAAAAGTAGCTAGCTAGTGTTGATGCCGATCGCCGGGCCACAATCCATTCGCAGATAGTAGCTAGCTAGTGTTGATGCCGATCGCCGGGCCACAATCCATTCGCAAATAGTAGCTACCTAGTAGCCAGCGTAACTATTCCAAGGCTGTCTTCCATGCATCGCAACTGTGTTGATCCCCATCCCCAGGCGACGATCCATTCGCAAATAGTAGCTAGCTAGTGTTGAGGCCGATCGCCAGGCCACAATCCATTCGCATATAGTAGCTAGCTAATGTTGAGGCCGATCGCCAGGCCACAATCCTTTCGCAAATAGTAGCTAGCTAGTGTTGATGCCGATCGCCAGGCCACGATCCATTCGCAAATAGTAGCTAGCTAGTGTTGATGGCGATCGCCAGGCCACGATCCATTCGCAAATAGTAGCTAGCCCGTGTTGATGCCGATCGCCAGGCCATGATCCATCCGCAAATGGTAGCCAGCCCGTGTTGATGCCGATCGCCAGGCCACGATCCATCCGCAAATGGTAGCCAGCCCGTGTTGATGCCGATCGCCAGGCCACGATCCATCCGCAAATGGTAGCCAGCCCGTGTTGATGCCGATCGCCAGGCCACGATCCATCCGCAAATAGTAGCCAGCCCGTGTTGATGCCGATCGCCAGGCCACAATCCATCCGCAAATAGTAGCCAGCCCGTGTTGATGCCGATCGCCAGGCCACAATCCATTCGCAGATAGTAGCTAGCTAGTGTTGATGCCGATAGCCGGGCCACAATCCATTCGCTGATAGTAGCTAGCTAGTGTTGATGCCGATAGCCGGGCCACAATCCATTCGCTGATAGTAGCTAGCTAGTGTTGATGCCGATCGCCGGGCCACAATCCATTCACAGATAGTAGCTAGCTAGTGTTGATGCCGATCGCTGGGCCACAATCCATTCGCAGATAGTAGTTAGCTAGTGTTGATGCCGATCGCCGGGCCACAATCCATTCGCAGATAGTAGCTAGCTAGTGTTGATGCCGATTGCTGGGCCACAGTCCATTCGCAAATAGTAGCTACTTAGTAACCAGCGTAACTATTCCAAGGCTGTCTTTCATGCCTCGCAACTGTGTTGATCCCCATACCCAGGCGACAATCCATTCGCAAAAAGTAGCTAGCTAGTGTTGATGCCGATCGCCGGGCCACAATCCATTCGCAGATAGTAGCTAGCTAGTGTTGATGCCAATCGCCGGGCCACAATCCATTCGCAAATAGTAGCTACCTAGTAGCCAGCGTAACTATTCCAAGGCTGTCTTCCATGCATCGCGACTGTGTTGATCCCCATCCCCAGGCGACGATCCATTCGCAAATAGTAGCTAGCTCGTGTTGAGGCCGATCGCCAGGCCACAATCCATTCGCATATAGTAGCTAGCTAGTGTTGATGCCGATCGCCAGGCCACGATCCATTCGCAAATAGTAGCTAGCTAGTGTTGATGGCGATCGCCAGGCCACGATCCATTCGCAAATAGTAGCTAGCCCGTGTTGATGCCGATCGCCAGGCCACGATCCATCCGCAAATGGTAGCCAGCCCGTGTTGATGCCGATCGCCAGGCCACGATCCATCCGCAAATGGTAGCCAGCCCGTGTTGATGCCGATCGCCAGGCCACGATCCATCCGCAAATGGTAGCCAGCCCGTGTTGATGCCGATCGCCAGGCCACGATCCATCCGCAAATAGTAGCCAGCCCGTGTTGATGCCGATCGCCAGGCCACAATCCATCCGCAAATAGTAGCCAGCCCGTGTTGATGCCGATCGCCAGGCCACAATCCATCCGCAATTAGTAGCCAGCCCGTGTTGATGCCGATCGCCAGGCCACAATCCATTCGCAGATAGTAGCTAGCTAGTGTTGATGCCGATAGCCGGGCCACAATCCATTCGCTGATAGTAGCTAGCTAGTGTTGATGCCGATAGCCGGGCCACAATCCATTCGCTGATAGTAGCTAGCTAGTGTTGATGCCGATCGCCGGGCCACAATCCATTCACAGATAGTAGCTAGCTAGTGTTGATGCCGATCGCTGGGCCACAATCCATTCGCAGATAGTAGTTAGCTAGTGTTGATGCCGATCGCCGGGCCACAATCCATTCGCAGATAGTAGCTAGCTAGTGTTGATGCCGATTGCTGGGCCACAGTCCATTCGCAAATAGTAGCTACTTAGTAACCAGCGTAACTATTCCAAGGCTGTCTTTCATGCCTCGCAACTGTGTTGATCCCCATCCCCAGGCGACGATCCATTCGCAAATAGTAGCTAGCTCGTGTTGAGGCCGATCGCCAGGCCACAATCCATTCGCATATAGTAGCTAGCTAGTGTTGATGCCGATCGCCAGGCCACGATCCATTCGCAAATAGTAGCTAGCTAGTGTTGATGGCGATCGCCAGGCCACGATCCATTCGCAAATAGTAGCTAGCCCGTGTTGATGCCGATCGCCAGGCCACGATCCATCCGCAAATGGTAGCCAGCCCGTGTTGATGCCGATCGCCAGGCCACGATCCATCCGCAAATGGTAGCCAGCCCGTGTTGATGCCGATCGCCAGGCCACGATCCATCCGCAAATGGTAGCCAGCCCGTGTTGATGCCGATCGCCAGGCCACGATCCATCCGCAAATAGTAGCCAGCCCGTGTTGATGCCGATCGCCAGGCCACAATCCATCCGCAAATAGTAGCCAGCCCGTGTTGATGCCGATCGCCAGGCCACGATCCATCCGCAGATAGTAGCTAGCTAGTGTTGATGCCGATAGCCGGGCCACAATCCATTCGCAGATAGTAGCTAGCTAGTGTTGATGCCGATTGCTGGGCCACAGTCCATTCGCAAATAGTAGCTACTTAGTAACCAGCGTAACTATTCCAAGGCTGTCTTTCATGCCTCGCAACTGTGTTGATCCCCATACCCAGGCGACAATCCATTCGCAAAAAGTAGCTAGCTAGTGTTGATGCCGATCGCCGGGCCACAATCCATTCGCAGATAGTAGCTAGCTAGTGTTGATGCCAATCGCCGGGCCACAATCCATTCGCAAATAGTAGCTACCTAGTAGCCAGCGTAACTATTCCAAGGCTGTCTTCCATGCATCGCGACTGTGTTGATCCCCATCCCCAGGCGACGATCCATTCGCAAATAGTAGCTAGCTCGTGTTGAGGCCGATCGCCAGGCCACAATCCATTCGCATATAGTAGCTAGCTAGTGTTGATGCCGATCGCCAGGCCACGATCCATTCGCAAATAGTAGCTAGCTAGTGTTGATGGCGATCGCCAGGCCACGATCCATTCGCAAATAGTAGCTAGCCCGTGTTGATGCCGATCGCCAGGCCACGATCCATCCGCAAATGGTAGCCAGCCCGTGTTGATGCCGATCGCCAGGCCACGATCCATCCGCAAATGGTAGCCAGCCCGTGTTGATGCCGATCGCCAGGCCACGATCCATCCGCAAATGGTAGCCAGCCCGTGTTGATGCCGATCGCCAGGCCACGATCCATCCGCAAATAGTAGCCAGCCCGTGTTGATGCCGATCGCCAGGCCACAATCCATCCGCAAATAGTAGCCAGCCCGTGTTGATGCCGATCGCCAGGCCACAATCCATCCGCAATTAGTAGCCAGCCCGTGTTGATGCCGATCGCCAGGCCACAATCCATTCGCAGATAGTAGCTAGCTAGTGTTGATGCCGATAGCCGGGCCACAATCCATTCGCTGATAGTAGCTAGCTAGTGTTGATGCCGATAGCCGGGCCACAATCCATTCGCTGATAGTAGCTAGCTAGTGTTGATGCCGATCGCCGGGCCACAATCCATTCACAGATAGTAGCTAGCTAGTGTTGATGCCGATCGCTGGGCCACAATCCATTCGCAGATAGTAGTTAGCTAGTGTTGATGCCGATCGCCGGGCCACAATCCATTCGCAGATAGTAGCTAGCTAGTGTTGATGCCGATTGCTGGGCCACAGTCCATTCGCAAATAGTAGCTACTTAGTAACCAGCGTAACTATTCCAAGGCTGTCTTTCATGCCTCGCAACTGTGTTGATCCCCATCCCCAGGCGACGATCCATTCGCAAATAGTAGCTAGCTCGTGTTGAGGCCGATCGCCAGGCCACAATCCATTCGCATATAGTAGCTAGCTAGTGTTGATGCCGATCGCCAGGCCACGATCCATTCGCAAATAGTAGCTAGCTAGTGTTGATGGCGATCGCCAGGCCACGATCCATTCGCAAATAGTAGCTAGCCCGTGTTGATGCCGATCGCCAGGCCACGATCCATCCGCAAATGGTAGCCAGCCCGTGTTGATGCCGATCGCCAGGCCACAATCCATCCGCAAATAGTAGCCAGCCCGTGTTGATGCCGATCGCCAGGCCACGATCCATCCGCAAATACAGTGGACCCTCGCTTATCGCGGGTAATGGGGACCGGGACACCCCCGCAGAAGGGTGAAACCGCGAAGTAGCCGGGCGCCATTAAAAACGCTTATAGAAACGTATAACACGTGACCAAAACCACCACCATGTTAATATGCTGTTCATTCAGGTGTTTTATTCCACATTAGAATGTTTTATGTTGGTGCATACAAACAAATCAAATATAGCATATCTACAGTAAAAAACTGCAAATGTAATAAATGTAAACTTTTATTCAGAAAACACAGAAATTCAAAAACATCATAGCAGAGTCACTCGATCCTTGTGGGCTTTGAAACCTGTCTTCTGAAGTTCGTCCTTGAAAAGAAATGTTCGGGACGGCATCCTCTTCCAGTAGAGTCCAGTTTCATCCATGTTGAAAACTTGCTCCGGGACATTTTCTTCTATCATTCCCGGAAACACATCCTCAACATAGCGCCTCGCTGCTGCTCCATGCAGCGAAACATTCCTTAGTCCAACTCACCGCTTCAACGTCTCAAGCCAGCCCTTACTTCGGATTAAGTTTCCGTCCAGGCTGATTTGCTTCGCCATACAATCACGGATCCATATAACCAGTGCATGGAGAGTGTTTGGGAGGCATCACGAAGGGCTTCACAAAACGTTTACGCTTAACTTAGCGAGAAGCGTATTTATAGCACGAGATAGGCGTGGACTGAGAATGGGCATCCGTGGTGAATGGGCCAATGTGGAGTCGAGTATATTCAGTGAGCATTCAGCTGGCCAATCAGCTTGCGTTTATGCCCGTGATGCGGAAGTGACACGGCCGTAATGCGGAAGTGACACGGCCGTAATGCGGAAGTGGCGCGGGCGTGATGCGGAAGTGACGCGGCCGTAATCCCCATGATGCTTTGCTCATACATGCATTTTTTGTTTTAAAATTTAGAAAATGATGAAATTACTAATTTTAATTGAATATTTTGTTTCCACACCCCGTAGGACGATGTAATTTATAATTTTATATCTTTAAAAATATATATTTTTTTTCTTGAAAAAAAAACGCGAAGCTCTGCAGGCAGCAATAAGTCGAACGCAAAGTAGCGAGGGTCCACTGCAGTAGCCAGCACGTGTTGATGCCGATCGCCAGGCCACAAGCCATTGGATGTATTGACAAAAACTATGTATCCCAGCAGTCACTGCGGAGTACTACTAGATAGTACTACTATCTACGGGAAAATACTAGTGTCCGGGGCTGCTTGCCGTAGTTGTCCTATCGACTGGTTTATTTTATTTTATCGTGATAACAATTTGAGTATTGGTCCATTAATACAGCGTACTGGATTAAAAGGCGCCTGGCCTATTTTGGAGAAAATTTAAGATTTACATGCACCTTATAGTATTGAAAATACGGTAAATCGACATAGGAGCACAGTCTGATTGTATGGCTGCAATATTTGAATTTTATGAAGTCATCCTTGATGCTTTTTTGTGTCACAGCTGCAGATGCAGTAAAGGTTGGCCATTCATTTTCTGAACTGCTTTATCCTCACTAGGGTCAAGTTGTCAAGTCATTTTTCACTGAATCTACTCCCTTTAAAAAGCTAATTTTGTTTTTACACTCATTGTGTCCCAATTAGGCTTAATAACAAAGAGAAAATAAAAAATGCCTTGCAAGAGTTTGGGAATTAGGAGGTTAGTACATTAATAAATCATTTTCTTATCATTTTCTCATTGTTGTGTGTTAATTCACATCTTTCATACTAAATTGGAACACTTACCAATTTTAACGGGGTTTATTTGGTAGTTGTGTGAGAACCTTTGAATGACTTGGAGAATTTACATATAAAGTACTGTCTTCTTACGAAATTTGCAAGTTATGAAAAAAGTCTTGGACCCAATAAATTTTGTAAGTAGAGGAACGACTGTGCAGTTATGGCCAAAAGTTTTGAGAATGACACAAATGTTACATTTTCACAAAGTCTGTTACTCCATGGTTTTCAGTTGTTTGCCAGACAACTTAAGGACAGGGTCCTGCCGCTTCCGGGACTTTCCCGCGGACCCCTGTTTGGCATCAATTGAACCTCTCTCCCAACCATTCAGGGGCAATTTGGTTATGAAGAAGGCTTTTCCCACCATGGTAGTTAGCATAAAGCAAATGCCATATGAAAATGGCTTTGGAAACAAAACATTAAGGTTTTGGTCCCTTAGCCAGGAAACTCCAGATCTTAATCCCATTAGGAATTTGTGTTCAATCAAGAGGCGGGGCGGACAATTAGAAACCCAAAAATTCGGACAAACTCCCAGCATTGATTATGCAAGAATGGATGGCAATCAGTCAGGATTTGGTTGCTCGACAGCATGCCAGAGAGAATGGGAGAGGTCTTGAAAAAGAACGGTCAACACTGAAAACATCTACCTATTGTAATTCCAAATACAAGTTTTTGATACTTGTGAAATGCTTCTAATACCATAGAAACATCTGGCATACAAAAAACCCTGAAGGAACAGACTTTGTGAAAATGTAATATTTGTGTCTTTTCAAATCTTTTGGTCATGACTATATGTAAACTTTTGACCTCTACTGTGTATATAGTAGTACAAAAACGTTTGCGCATAACTGATCATATTCAAAATGTTCTTTTTATAAATTATTGGTTGTTTGGATCAGCAATATCTGTTAAATTTCATATAGGAGACAGTGATATTTTAGAAGTGAAATTAAGTTCATAGGATTTGCATAATGTGCAATAATAACTTCAACAAAATTAGGCTGTATACAGTTGTATACAGTAATCCCTCGGATATTGCGGCTTCAACTGTCGCTGCATTGCGTTTTTTTCTGGGGGAATTTTTTGGAGGTTCAAAAAAATATGAAAATCCATGCTGAAACTCGCAAGTGGAATCCATTCCCCTGTCCTCCGCTTGCTGTGAGGACTCGGAACAAAAAAATGTATTTTTTTTTAAATAGGGTTGACCCTACTTTGCGTTTTTTTCGTTTATTGTAGCCATGTCTGCTTTACATTAACCGTGATAATCAGGGCATTTATGTAAAAAAAAATCCCTTAAATGAGTGGGATGACCAATCAGTCGGTGTGCCATGTGTATGCACTAAATTCAAAATTCTCTAGCTGTCACTGTATCACACTGACCACTTGACTCTTTGCGTCCATTTCTTGCCGTCATGCATGTTACTCGTATATAGAGGAAAGGTGTAAATGATGTCAGGATGCGGGTGTGAAAGTGGAGGAAGGAAATGCTGAAAGCTATCTGCTTCGTGGCGGAACATGGAAATCGAGCTACAGTGAGCTACTTCAACATAAACGAGTGCATGGTTCACCAATGGAGGAAACTGTAAAATCGGCTTCAAATATTAAAAAAAAGACTACACTGAGTTTCCACGGATGTAAGGCGGCAAAGGCTTTGTAGTAGTGATGGATGTCCGATGGCATTAAGCCGAAGTGCTTTTTGTATGAGCTAAATATAAAAATAGAGAAATTGTAACTGAGAAAGCGCCCTTCAAATTGTCTCTCCCTATAGGTGTGAAATTATCTGAATTCAACATTGTGTTATCTAGGTACTCATTTTTTTACCTTTTGTTCTATTTTTGTGTTGGTCATCATAGGTTGGACACGAGCCACTTCCTCCTAGCCTGGGACAAAATATATTTGGCAGACAGGTGTACCAATTGCCCGGATTATTTGCTTATGGTAAGTCTTACTTTTAAAGGGCTGTTTTGTACAAACCCAAAAATTGTTCAGGCGTTGTGGAATATTATGTAGAAATCCGATTGCACATTTGGAAATCATACAAATTGTAAATCAAAACCGAATGAAGACGAAGGAAAAGTGCCTAATGTCAATATTTTCTTTACAGATGTCTAGATATTTTTACAATAGGAACCTTAGTCTGATTAAACTTCTTTTTTTAACATTGAATACAAGATTTTGTCACAATCAGGGCTGATCCAGTAATAACTTCATTTTTTCTTCTTCTTTGTGGTTCTACTTTGCCTTGGAAAACCGTTAAAAGTAACCAAATGACATGCAATATTCACACTGAGTTTTTTTGTTACCAACTATGCTTACCCTTTTACAACAAATTTGGGCCGCCATTTTCTGCGGAGACACTCAAATGAGTTTGAGCTACAAAAGGAAGGCGAAGCTACACCTACAGGTTTTGCCTGCTAACCGTATTTTCACACCTATAGCACACACTTAAAATTCTAAAATTGTCTCTAAACGCCCAATATGCTAGTGGTTAGCATAACATACGCTAGCCTAGTGTAATGCTAGCGCCTTATCAAACGAAGCATCCTATGTTTTGACAAAAAAACAGAAAATATACCCGTAAATGAGACTGTCCCCTATTACACGGTGCATTTTATAGGTGTGAAAATACGGCAATTTAAAAAAAACAAGAAAAGTGACATTAAAATAAGATGGACCTAAAGAAAATGACAGAAAGTGTATTCTAATTCAGTGCATTAGATCACTGGTACCCAAACTTTTTCTCGCGGCGGATAAGTAAAGCTTTTCCTATTTTCGCCCGGGGATGACTTAAGACATATACATTGGCTTCATGGACAACGTCCACGACGGCTAGAGAAAGGCCGGGAACACAACGGTAAAATAATCCCAGGCACAATAGCCTTCATTATTATAACCATGGCTTTCTCGTTTCAAGCAGGAAGGCCATATTGAAATGGCTGTACTCTTTTCGGCCAAAAACGTGGTATGAGAGTAGACCTGTGCGATATGACACATTATCACAATTTAAAAAAAAATCATATTATCAAAAAATCATAGTATCGATATTTATTCCCATTATCTTTTTTTCTTTCAAATTTTAAATTTTAAACTTCTGTGAACACGTTAATAACTTTCCTCATTGTCCAATTATAAAAGTAACTCTTAGAAGAAAAAATAATATAAAATGATAATTTGCATCTCATTTTCTGAACCACTTTATCCTTATTAGGGTCCAGGGGTGCTGGAGCCTATCCCAGCTGACTTCGGGCAAAAGGCGGATGACACCCTGAATTGGTGGCCAGGCAATTACAAGGCACAAGCAGACGGACAATCATTCACGCTCACACTCATGCCTAGAGGCAATTTAGAGCGTGGCTCTCAAACTCGATTTACCTGAGCGGCGCAAGAGACAGAGTCTGGGTGAGACTGGGCCGCATCAGGATTTCCACAAGAAAAGCGCTAATAAAACATTCCAACGTTATCGAATATCTTTTTTTTAACAAAAAATAATGGATTAAATAAATTAACTTAAAGATTAATAAAAAATAAATCAATAAGTAATAAAAAAAATTAAAAAATGAGAATACAGTAGATATACAGTGGCTGGCTAAGTAGAGAAAACTTATTATTTTTATTCCGTTTCAAATGTCTGTATTAACAGCTCTTTAACTTTTAACTTTCTGAACTTGAATGGAACATTGAACATGAAATATTCTGGACACAGCTACTCTTGTCTACTTCTTGCTGCTAGAGACCTGGCAGCGCTTCTTCTCACATAGCTGAGTTACATTTGGCTTGGGGGAGGAAGCAGTGGAGACCCTTAATAGAGCTTGAAGATGCTCATCAGTAGGTCTGGACCTATACTTGGACTTATTGAAGTTCAAGGTGGAGAAGAGTTTCTCACACAAGTATGTGCTCCCAAAAAGGCACTTGGTCCGCTTGAACATTCGGGAAAGTTCAGGGAAACTGGGGGTCAACTCTCTCAAAAAATTGCCCAAGCTTGTCTGCTTCTCGACTCACCTTCCTGAACTTGGCTTTGAGTGCATAGTTGTACTGCAGGTCAATGAGCTCCATTTGAAGCTCAGGAGGGGCATCTTGCACATCAAAGGAGAAGGGGTCCGAAAACATTTGAAATGTGGCTTTTTGTGTCTTGAAGTCTGCAAATCTGTGATCAAATTCCTCCCGCAGCTTCGAAATGGCCTCCATATATTTCTCACCACTGAATGGTGTGCCTGCATCCACAAGAACATTGCATGCTGGGAAATGGAAAAGGTTTGTCTGAGAGAGCTGGGCTTTCCATAACAAAAGTTTAGTGCAGAATGCTCTCACGTTGTCATAGGCAGCACTGACAAGTTGCCTCTGGCATTGTAGCTTCTTGTTCAGTACATTAAGCTCGTGTGATATCAACAAGAAAAGCTAAGTCCATGAGCCATTTGGGATCACTTAGCACAGGAACAGAAACCCCGTCTATCTCCATGAAGTCTTTTACTTCTGCTCTCAACTCAAAAAATCTCTTCAACACACTTCCCCTGCTGAGCCAACATGCCTTGGTGAAGTAGAGCACATCCCCATATTCAGACTCCATTTCCTCCAAAAAAGCACGAAACCTTCTAAGCTTTAAGCCCCTGGATTCGATTTGGTTGATGCATTTCACAACGACAGACATCACATTGTCAAACTTCAGGCATCTGCTGCCACACCACGGACATATATTGCGAGCTGGGCAGTGTCTGTGATGTCTGTGGTCTCATCAAGAGCCACTGAATATACACTGAAACTTTGCGCTTTCTCACAAAGTTGATCATAAATGTCACTTGACAGGTCAGAAATGCGCTCTACCACGATGTTGGCAGAAAGGCTGATGTTGAACTGACTTTTCTTTTCTGGACAGACAATATGTGCAGCCTGTAATATGCACTTTTTGATAAATTCACCTTCTGTGAATGGCTTTCCTGCCTTGGCAATCAGCTCACAAACAGCGTAGCTAGCTTCGACTGCTGCATTACTTTCCTTTGTAGCCTTCTTGAAAAAACCCTGTTGCCTCAGAAGACTTGTTTTAAGACTGTCAACCTGGTTGGCTCTCTCATCTCCCTGGTATTTGTCGTACTCCTAAGCATGTCTCGTAGCATAATGACGTTTCAAATTGTATTCCTTGTGGACCGCAACTTTTTCAGTGCAAATGAGACGTCGGGGTGCCCCTATGCTCTACAAAGAAATATTGCACTCCCCATTTTTCTTGAAACTGTCTGTGCTCATCACTGACCTTCCTCTTCATGGCAGGCTTTGAAAAAGACATCTCTGGGGCTGTAATATGGGTTTACACTAGGAATGAGTCTCGGATTGAATGTTTGACTTTCAGTCGCGCGGTTCTTTGGCGCATGCACTTTCGATTTGACCGTTTGACTTTCAGTCACGCGGGTCTGTGGCGCATGCGCATTTTCGCTCTCCGATCGTATTAGATTACGGCGGCTCTCCGAGCCGAGCTGATTGGAGGAATGAATGAGTGAGTGAGCGAGGCACTGGACAGCCCGGCCAATGTCCCGCCCTCCAGAGCCGTATACTTCACCGTGATTGGTTCATCCAGCTCCGAACACCGTGTCATTCATATCAATCTTGGGGGCCGCACGGACATTAATCTTGCATATTAAGACGCGGGCCGCAAATTATCGTCCCGCCGGCCGCAGTTAGCCCGCGGGACGTGAGTTTGAGACCCCTGATTTAGAGTGTCCAATCTGTCTACCATGCATGTCTTTGGAATGTGGGAGGAAACCAGAGTACCCAAAGAAAACCCACACCGGCCCAGAAAGAACATGCAAGTTCCACCAAGGTGGACCGACCGACCTGGATTTGAACCCATGTCTCCTACTGTGAGGGCGACCTGCTAACCATTCAAACTGCCGGGCCGCCCAAAACGATAATTTTAAAAAGTGTTTGTTGGTTCTGTTGTGCAGTAAAGATAAGACATCTCCCTCCTTACACGTTGAAAAGTAATGAAACCTGCAGAAATTTTGACCGACGTCTACATTTTTAGAAATTTGCATTCCAACCAAAAGTTGCTGTGCTGTGTGAAATCAACTAAATAATCAACTGTGGACACCATTTCCATTGGCAAGCAGAGTATTATCATCCTCATAAAAAGTACCGTATTTTCACATCTATAAGGCCCTCACAATAGTCTTAAATTTTCTCCAAAATAGACGGGTCGCCTTTTCATCCAGTGCGCTTTATATATGGACTAAATACTAAAATTGATAAAAAAAATCAGTCGATAGGACGACTACGGCAAGCAGTCCCCGACTCAACTATTTTCCCGTTGATAGTACTGCTGGGATATAGAGTTCTAAATATAGTGGTACCTCGATTTACGATCGTCACCCGTTCCGAGACTGATCGTATGACAAGCATATCGTAACTCAAGCGGACATTTACCATTTAAATGAATTGAAAACAAATTAATACGTTCCAACCCTCTGAAAAAACACCAAAAACAGGATATTGGGTTGGAAAAATAGTTTTATTTCTTCTAATTTTCCATATATTGACAGAGAAATAAATAACGAGTGATTTAATACTAATAAATGTTTAATAGGTGTAAAATTAGACTCATTTAGCGGAGGGGAGAGACAATGACAGACGGAGGCGGAGGTGGGGACTTTATCCACGGCAACAACACACTCGTTAACAAACAAACATTTTAATTAAATTGGATAACTATATGCAGACACTTAACTTTTAATGTAACTTTACATAAAACTGAATTCTAATTTTGTTTTAATTTTTTTTACCTTAGTTCTACGTGTTGACCCCACCCGGAAGTTTTGCCGGAGTCTTCAAAACGAACGCATCAAGAGTTGTTTGTTTTTGCCTCGTCTTCAAAATATTTTGATAATGACGCACACAAATATCATCACAATATGCGTAATCCAAGCTTTAGAATTAGCTTTAATGTTATGAAGCTCATTTCACTGACACAACTTTCTCAACTCAAGAAAGCGATTATGTTCTTCACAAGTGTATGTAAACCTTTGACCACAACAGTATTACCAATACAAACACAGTTCTCAAATATCATTTAAATCCTCAAAGTCTAATTTATCATCATAATATTTAACATTTTTCAGTCTGATTCATCATCATCATCATCATCATCCGATTCACCATAATGCTCTCTGAGTAGACTCGTTTCCCTGAAGCAACTTAAAAAAAATAAAATAAAATAAACTCTCTTAAAGAAGGTAGATCATCGCCATCTGACGGGCAAAGATGGGTTTTAGGTCTCCCCTTTTTCATAAAGGCTGCGGAGGGCACTTTATCACCAGGCAGATGGCAGTGTTTCACTGGGATTCGTGTATAACGCACGCCAACTTTGCACAAATTTTGCTTCCGTTTTTTGGTATGATATTTTGCACATTATACTCAACTAAATACGGTATATGTAACAACCGGGCAGACATACACATTCACCACTTTTCAATACTTAACCATGAGTCAGGCTTGGAGGAGGACCGGTTGAGTCAAGTGGACATGTAGCAGCGATATGTAATAATCTGGAAATACGGCATGGTCATACTGTGCCACCAGAGAGCAAAAAGCAGCTTCATCAGTAATTGGAGATTATGCATGCGTCATCTTAAGGAAACTAAAGGTTGAAATATTAACGATAACAATTTGGCTGTCCTTTTTTGTTGTTGCTACGTGTATTTGTCGTATGAAAAGCAGTCGAGTGAGTGTGTGCATGCATAGGTGCCGCATTTGACAGATTGAGTGAGCTTTCCGTTGAACTGAGTGGGTTATATTTACGGTGTGATTGGTTTGGAATCCTTGTGATCTGGCATCCCTGAGGTGCAACATGCCTATTCTTCTCCAATCGTGAGCGTTAATGGTTTCTCCTGTGCAAGAGGTTTAAAACGTTCATATTTTATTTCTCTGCAGAATGATGGTTGGGGACCGCTGCATTAGATGACCAACCACTTTCTGTTGTGGAAAACATTCCATTTTGTCGTTTGATGCTCTTTAGTGAGCTAAGGTACCAACTCCATTCACGCGCTATATTTCAGATTCTGTGTTATTTATCTTGGCTGTCTAAAAGGTAGTAATATGAATGTGTTTGAGCTCTCATAGATCATACAACCTTTATTTCTTTTACTACTGACATCTAGAGCTCTGATGTTTGCCCGATGTCGCTGTCAAATTTCACTGCTTGTTGGAATGACGCTTCTTTTAACCTCATTGTTGTGCTGCTTGCCGATGAGGTCTGCAGCTCCCATCCAGCTGCATACATGCAGGAATTCTATCGAGGAGAAGCTGACTTAATAGTGAAAGAAAGTGTTCATGTGGTTTTAAGAGACAGTGAGCGACATAAGCAAAATCATTGGAGTGTGCAATCTGGGTTGCATTGCCAATAAGCTTCATCTTATCATTAACAATGGCATAATTTCACCACAAAGTGTGAGTGACACTTAATTATTTAATTCATTTTCTGAACCGCTTTATCCTCACTAGGGTATAGGGGCATGCTGGAGCTTATCCCAGTTTACTTAGAGCCAGACGCAGGAGACACCCTGAATCGGTCCAGCCGGACATCTATTCACTCTCACACTCATACTTACATTTAGATCAGTGGTCTCAAACCGGTCCTCAAAGGGCCGCAGTGGGTGCAGGTTTTCATTCCAACTCAACAAGGATATCTTTTGCAAGTGCAATCAGTTAATTGGAGTCGGGTGCTACTTATTTTAAAGACACCTGATTGGTTAAAATGCCGGCATTGGATCGGTTGGAACAAAAACCAGGACCCACTGCGGCCCTATGTGGAACCGGTTTGAGACCACTGATTTAGATTGTCCAATCAGTCAAAATGCATGTTTTTGGAATGTGGGAGGAAACCGGAGTACCCGGAGAAATCCCACACGAGGAGATTTTCCTCGGCCAACCAGCGTGTTCATGAAAAGGCAGGCCCTGCTTCCCACTTTTTTTTTGTTTTTCATTCTTAACTAACACACTCTTGCATCAATTTTGCACTATTTATTGCCTTCTTTTTTCACCGGGGAGAACATGCAAACTCCACACAGGTGGACTGGCCTGGATTAAACCCAGCACCCCAGAGATGTGAGGCCGACGCACTAACCACTCAAGCCGCCGGGCTGCCTGCGTGACACTTATTTCCCAGAAAATGTTCTGGCATTTTTTTGCCCTATA
This sequence comes from Stigmatopora nigra, assembly GCF_051989575.1. Lineage (NCBI taxonomy): Eukaryota > Metazoa > Chordata > Actinopteri > Syngnathiformes > Syngnathidae > Stigmatopora > Stigmatopora nigra. Next base: position 1,482,349 of record NW_027551606.1, read on the forward strand.
ATCTTGTCTACTGGCAATTGGAGGACTTGTAAATTCCAACAAAGCGTCTGCAGCAGGATTGTGCAAGTGAGGTGGAACATTACTCTGTATATGTCACATAGTTTCCTAGAAGAAAAGCAAAACCTCTGTGTTTTTGCAAGTGAGAACAGATTTTCTGTTCCTCTGACTGCAACCCAATGAATCCTGCTAAAGAAGTCAGCCATTTTCATGGAACCATACGATTATTTGGCAGCGACTGCCAAGTGTTGATGACATACTTGCCACTATAGTGCAAAAGCTACTTCTTTCTTGAGGGGAAGAAAATCAAGACCACGAATGTACTGTCTTCCAGGCTGTAAAATGATGCTTCTCCCATGTTGAGACAGAAGAATGTCTAATTCATCCCCCGATTTAGTCTTACATACATTTATGTGAAGACATTTTTTGCAACGAGCATTTAAAACATTGTTTATTATTTGTATTGCTTGAAGGTATTTAAAAAAAAAAGTCCAGTTAATGACAGTCCACTAGAAGAAAACCACAGATTAGGGAGTGTCTTCAATGAAATTTTGAAGTAGAAACCACATCTTCTGCCTTACCATCTTTGTTTCTAAAATTATGAACTACTCAAACTCAATTTGAGTATTGGAGGGCACATGCTAACCAAAATCGCTCACTGGCTGTTGTCGCAACCCAATATCTCGGTACCTTGTGCACTATTTAACAGAAGAGACTTTTCAGTGCTATGCTGCCTCAAATATAATAGATCAATAGATAATCCGCCAACATGACTGAGATGCTTCATTAGTGATAGAGAATTTAATAAGTCCAAGTAGTAACAGCTGTTTTTGTCAGGGTTACCACTCAAATATATGCGTTTTGTGTACCTGTTATTTTTACTCGTGTAATAAAATGTTGTACCCAAATTTTAGCACATTGATATTCAATTGTATCCATAATTGGGGGAAAGACACAAGTGTTTATCTCTTTGTATTCTGTGCTTTCCTTCAGTTTGTGTGTGCATTTTGGCACCAGCATTATTAAAGCAGCCTCCTATTTTTGACTTTTTTGTATTTAATTTGTGAAACTGATTTGTTTTGTTAACATTTCCTATTGAACTACAGTGCTGTGAAAAAGTACCATATTCACTCGCATATAAGCCGCCTGCGCGTATAAGCCGTACCTGCATTTTTTTTTTATTTTACATTTTCTCACGTATAAGTCTCTGTCCTCTGGATCGTTGTCGTGCTGCATGCTCGAAGAAAGCAGTAGTTTGAGCGCACAAACTGAAGGCTGGTTGTTCTGCAAAATTTTCTGGTAGAATTAAGCAGTAAAGGAGCCCCAGACCATCACACTGCCACCACCATGCTTCACTCGCTGGTATAGTGTTCTTTTGATGGAATGTTGTGCCATTTTTTTTTTCCAAATGCAACGGACCAGACATTTATAGGTTACATTTTTGGCTCATCAGTGTTCTTCCAAAAGTGTGTAGGATCATCAAGATGTTTTTTGGCAAACTGAAGACGAGCCGTTAGATTCTTTTTGGACCGCAATCGATTTCGCCTTGGAACTCCGCCTTGGATTCCAGCGATGGCCATTGTTTTCCTTATTGTAGAGACATAAATATTGACCTTAACTGAGCCCAGCGAAGCCTGCAGATCTTTTGATGTTTTTCTAGGTTCTTTTGTGATGACCCGTCATCACACTCTTGGAGTAATTTTATTTGGCCGAGCACTTCAGGGAAGGTTTGGCACTGTTAGGTGTTCTCTCCATTTGTGGATAAGACAGTGCTTCCCAGGAGCGTCAAAGCTTTGAATATGGCTTTGTAACCTTTTCTAGACTGATATATGTCCATCCCTTTTTTTCGCACTTCTGGAATTTCTTTGGATAGTGGCAAGATGCTCTGATCTGACGCGTTGTTTTCTTGATTCAAGATGTAGTGTTAATCAGGTGTGGGTGTGAACTGTGAAATTAAAGTAATCTTTCCTGCAATTGTATTTTGAGATTTAACAGAAGGAAAGTTTGGGCCAGAAAAGTTTGTAATTTTTCTGCCTTGGTGAATCAAATAATAATTTAGAAACTGCATATTCTCTCTCCTTGGGTTGCCAAATATGCCAAAAATAGAAAGCAGGAAGGGGACAAATACTTTTTCCCGCCGCACCACACACACATACAAACCACACACCACACACTACACACCACGCACCACACACAAACCACACACCACACACACACACACACACACTACACACACCGCACACACACATCACACCCATCACACCCATCACACACATCACACACATCACACACATCACACACATCACACACATCACACACATCACACACATCACACACATCACACACACCACACATCACACACACCACACACACCACACACACCACACACACCACACACACCACACACTACACGCACCACACGCACCACACGCACCACACGCACCACACGCACCACACACACCACACACACAAACACACCACATCACACACACCACACCACTCACACCGCACCACTCGCACTACACATTACACACTACAGACCACACACTAGACACCACTTGCCACACACACCACTCGCCACACATACCACTTGTCACTCACACCACTCGCCACTCACACCACTCGCCACTCACACCACTCGCCACTCACACCACTCGCGACTCACCACACGCACCACACACCCCACGCACCACACGCACCACACGTACCACACACACCACACACACATACAAACCACACACACATACAAACCACACACCACACACACACCACACCAATCACCGCACACCACACTACACACATCACACATCACACACACTCCACACCACTCACCACACCACTCACCACACTACACACCACTCACCACACACCACACCACTCACCACACACCACACCACTTGCCACTCGCCACACACCACTCGCCACACACCCCTCGCCACACCACTCGCCACACACCACTCGCCACACACCACTCGCCACACACCACACGCACCACACGCACCACACGCACCACACGCACCACACGCACCACACGCACCACACGCACCACACGCACCACACGCACCACACGCACCACACGCACCACACGCACCACACGCACCACACGCACCACACGCACCACACGCACCACACGCACCACACGCACCACACGCACCACACGCACCACACGCAACCACACGCACCACACGCACCACACGCACCACACACACAAACCACACACACACAAACCACTCACACTAACCACACACACACAAACCACTCACAAACCACTCACAAACCACTCACAAACCACTCACAAACCACTCACAAACCACTCACACTACACACTACACACTACACACTACACACTACACACTACACACCACACACTACACACTACACACCACACACTACACACCACACACTACACACTACACACTACACACCACACACCACACACCACACACTACACACCACACACTACACACTACACACCACACACTACACACTACACACTACACACCACACACTACACACCACACACTACACACTACACACTACACACCACACACTACACACCACACACTACACACCACACACTTCACACTACACACCACACACTACACACCACACACTACACACCACACACTACACACCACACACATACATATCCATGCTTATTTATTTATCTATTCCTTACCTATTTATGACTATCCACGGAGATCCCGGTCAGCATCTTCCGCCTGTTGAGGTGAACACAGGGGTACATAAAATTCACCACGATTTCAATGTCTGGACCATGGATGTTCACCTGAGTGGTCTGTTGAGGATTCCTCCGAAAGTTGATGACCATTTCCTTTGTCTTGCTGGTGTTGATGCAGAGGTGGTTTTGCCTACACCAGTCAACAAAAGCTGTGATGACTCCCCTGTACTCCAGGTCGTTCCCATCCGTGACTCGTCCAACAATAATAAGGTGTCATCAGAGAACCTCTGGAGGTGGCAGGTGTCTGTATTATGTTTCAAGTCTGATGTGTAGAGGGAGAAGAGGAGTAGGGAGAGCACTGTGCCTTGTGACCCACCCCCCCCCCCTCCCATGCTGCAAGCTAACACGAGACCTGAAGTCTCACATATTGTGGTCTGTCAGTGAGGAAGTCGATGATCCATGCAGCTAAGTGGTTCCTTACTCCAGCCTCTTCCAGTTTCCCTCTCAGTAAATATGTAAAATCACTTTGCCAAGCTGATCTGCACACTCTCTCCCCAGAACCAAAAGCACTCTTCTTGTTCAGGAGGGCCCTTAGATCCCTGGTGACCCATGGCTTATTGTTAGAGAAACAACAGACATTCTTGGAGGGTACAATATTCTCAACACAGAAATTAATATAATCTCTGATGTTGATGTAGTGGGTCAAGCTGTCAATGTCTTTCCCATGTGAATTGCACATCACCTCCCAGTCAGTGGTCTCAAAACATACTTCACATAGTGAGTGAAGGTGGGGAGAGTAGAAGCCAAGGGAGCATGGTTAAAATCACCAGAGATAAGAAGGAGAGACTGGGGGTGTGACGTCTGCAGCCAGGACACAGTAGCGTGGAGCAGCTCGCGAGCGACTGCTGCATCGGCCGAAGGAGTTATGTACGCAGTTATTACGATAAAGTGCGAGAATTCCCGGGGCAAGTAAAACGACCCAGCTGCTAACAGCTACTAGTTCGATATCTCGAGTGCGAAGCTGCTCCTTCACAGTAATATGCCCGGGGCTACGCCAGCTAGTCCCCCCCTTTTTTCCTACCGCTCTCTTTAGCATTTCTGTCCGCCCTCATCAGCTGAAAACCATCCAAGGATACGAGAGTCTGCACATGATGCAGATTCTCCGATATTGTCGTTGTTGTTTGGTAAGCGCTGTTGGCTCTTCCCTCTTATTGGGGAAATATCTTGCGTTCCCCATAATAATAGATGGAATGCTGGGTCTGAAGCATCGCTTTCTTCCCTGACATTTTCGTCCAGCTCTTCATCCTCTTCTCTTCCTCCTTAACTCTGTGGGGAGGTCCAGATCCAGGAGAATCCAGGTATTGCGTAGCGCTAACAGCCAATCCTTTGTGTAAAACAGCGGAGGCATGGCTGAGTGGGTCAAAAATCTAATGTAACATATAATAATAACAGAATTTGCAAAGATAAACCAAACTAATAGATCAAAGACCGCCTCTCGGATTATTGTGCCCTGTAAGAACGGCATTTGAGGTCCCCCAATCCCTTTCTTTTGATCACCTGCCGATGATCAGCACAGTGTCCGCAGGTGGGACCCCAGTTCGGCAAAGTCATCCCTCATTGTCCTAAGGTGGCGGCGTGGCACTCCACATGTTGGAGTAGGGTGCTCGCTTCAGCTCTTATAATCATTATCCTCCTCGGTGGATACTCTTTGTTTAGACTTCCAGGAGTAAAGTTTATTAGCAAAGGACAAACTTTAGGAGTCCAGTCCGCTCTGGCTCAACTTTATTTAGACTAAGGTTATCAGGAGCAAAGCATTCACTTCGTTGCAAGCAAGTATGACATTAATAGTGATGAGCAAAGCAAGTTCAATAGTTAAGCGAAGCATATTCTTTGTTGTAAGCAAATGTATAATATGATATTAAATCCTGACATTCCTCCATTTTATTATATATTTGCATACAATCTAATTCTTTTATATCTATATTTTAATAACTTTTTAATGACATAATACAATCTAATTCTTTTATACCTATATTTTAATAACTTTTTAACGACATAATACAATCTAATTCTTTTATACCTATATTTTAATAACTTTTTAATGACATAATTCCACCTTGGGGGTGTGTAGGTCTGCTCTTCACCCAAATTCATCTTAGTTGCAGGTCAAGTCTGAAAAAGGAAGAGTAAAATCAATCTCGTCCAATTCACATTCCTATTGATCACATTCACGGACATAAATGCTCTCACCATTAGGCTGTGTAATAAGTGGATACAATTTGTGCATTTTTTAATTTGTAGGTGCAATCGCAGTAGTTATAAGTCAATTTCACAAAGTGCCTAAGCGCGGGATAAGACAATGGCCACACAAAGTCAAAGTAGTAGCAAAAGCAGCCATTGAGATCACAAACGTGAAGGCCAATTCGACCGTCTTATCCCACCAGTCTGTCCAGGCGGACAATTCTACTCCAGAATGCCTCTTAATTTTCTGCTTCAGGGTCTACAGGCCTTCATTGGCTCTGGGCGGTACTCGGACGTTTGGTCAACGGACGTTTGGTCGCCTGGACGTTTGGCCGCCCAAACATTTGGTAGAATGGACGTTTGGTAGAACAGGTTCAAATTATAACAGAGTTTACTGTTGAAACCACCTCTCAAAATTGGAATCATGAGAGAGTGAGTGAGTTTAATATCTAAATATCTACTGTTGAAACCAGCTTTCAAAATTATAATCATGAGAGAGAGAGAATGAGTATTTGTATGTGCAATTGCAGTAGTAGTTATTCGCCAGTCAGTTATTAGTACCTGAGGAGGGGATAAGACAATGCCCACACAAAGTCAAAGTAGTAGCAAAAACAGCCATTGAGAACCACCATGAAGGCCAATTCCGACCGTCTTATCCCACCAGTCTGTCCAGGTGGACAATTCCACTCCAGAATGCATCTTCGTTTTCTGGTTCATGGATGTTTCGTCAAAAGACGTTTGGTCGCCCGGAAGTTTGGTAGAACAGGTTCAAATTATGACAGTTTACTGTTGGAAACAGCTCTCAAAACTAATCACGAGAAAATATGACAGATATTATACTGTTGAAACCAGCTCTCAAAATTGTAATCATGACAAAGTGAGTTTAATACCTAAATATCTACTGTTGAAACCAGCTCTCAAAATTATAACCATGAGAGAGTTTAATATCTAAATATCTACTTTTGAAACCAGCTCTCAAAATTGTAATCATGAGAGAGAGAGAGTGAGTTTAATATCTAAATATCTACTGTTGAAACCAGCTCTCAAAATTCTAATCATGAATGAGTGTTATATCTAAATATCTAATATAAAAATATCAATAAGAGCACTCATTTAACACATGAAATGCGCGGTGTCAACCTTCTACTGAATTACTAAACGTATTGGCGACCAAACGTCTTTCGACGGCTCTGGGTGTGTCCTTGGGGGAAAAAAGTGCAACATTGATCTCCAAACCTGGCACACACCCCCTTGCCCTGCCAGAAGCATATCAATTGGTTTGTGGTCCTGGAAACCATGAAACTGGTGGCTGCTAGCCAGTCCTTCATTGCTACAAATCCCTGCTCATTATAATTTCCACATTTTTGTACATTGTAATGGAGGTTGTTTATCCTATCCATATTTTCTTTTGGGTCACCCCATAGTAAATAGACTCTACCCTGCTGCATTTCGGTTAGCCAACCCATACTCTTCTGGTATGCCTCAGGGGATGCAAATTGCATCAATATAAGTCGAGTCATCATGCCTTCATGAGGCTCAACACCTTTGACAGAAGCCAGTCGCTGCACCAAAATTCTTAGCTGCCAATTGTATCTCCTCAACTCTAGATGTAATAACAGATACTGGTAAAAGCAATTAAACCAAATCACATAGTCCTGTTTCTTTTTGACAGAAGTCACATAATTTATTTGCACCACACCACCACCATAGGTCAAAACGTGGAATCAGTGACACAGTCTGTCTTGGAACATGGCAATACCATGTCTCATTTACTGGCCCCAAATTGAGACTCTGCCCCATAAGGTTCAAAGCGGGTAAATTTAGCAAAGGCAATTGATACAACAAACCGGTGAGGCCGAGTCCCAACTCTGTTCTACTTGTTTTTTGTTGTTTATTAAATTCAAGGACCCTAGTTACAATGTCTCAACTCTCAGGGGAGGGGTGGAAACAGAAGTAAGACGCCAATATACTCAAAACAAATGAAGGGCTGAAAGTCATTTTGGATCTTCTTTGTGTTGTTCATTCCAGGCAGTCCAAGGCATTTTGGCTTATCTTTGTTTATTCTAACTTGGGTTCTTCGGAGGAAAGCCTTTACTTTGTTGCAAGCAAACAATAATATGCAACTAAGTTCAATAGTAAAGCAAAGAATATTCTTCATTGCAAGAAAATATATATGTGAAACTAATATTCCTGACAGGAATGTTAGTGGAAAATTGGCTTTTCGTTTACTGCTTTCATAACAGGATAGACTTAGTTTCATTCATTTTCCCTTTTTTATCTACTCTGATCAATAGCCAGACTGCCTTACCCCGTATGCAAATTCCTTATTCTTCACATAAGAACATAAGAAGGTAGACTTGATTTCAAGACAATAGAATGTTTCAAACTAAAATTGTGTAAACTAAAAAATGGGAAAATAATACAAAAGGCAAACCGGGCTCTTCTTAGGGGTTCAAAAATTCTCCATCCATGCACATGAAGACAGCTCTCATTCTCTGTAACACTGAATCCTAAATAAAATCAGACATAGGCATTGTCGTCATCATTAACTTGACAAAAAGCCTAGTAGTCATCATACCCTCAGCTGCGTATGACGAAATTGTATAGTGCTTCTCCACAGGTCCGCCATCTCAGGCAAAACCCTTAACTGACATATTCAGACTTGTTAGCACTCCGCCACGATGGAAACATCGCATCACCTCTTGAGCGCCATCAATCCAGCTACTGCAAGTTGCCTCACCGATGCTAACAAGAATAATCTTCGACTTACCCTCCCTCAGTTCCCCTGTAGAAGGCAGATCCACGCCAAAAATTGTGGGTATTGGATCGGGTGTTTGTCAAAAAGATACTAGGAAGCGGGGCTCGGAGTGGTTGTTGTCGTATCTTAGCCGCAATGGTCTCCCGGCATCCGCTCCCCTGCCTCCTTTCTCTTTGCCGTCTACCGCGTACTTTGGGTGGGTTGGATATCCTCGGAGATCCCGGAGGTCTCCGGATGTTCTTGGGGATATCGAAGGTCAGTCCGTAGCAAGTTGTGAAATTGGGTGTCTTGCCTTTCAACGAACGAACCAATGAGCTGCTGCGCCGGAGCGCGCCGCGATCTTGAACTCTTCTCTCTCCCCACAAAAACAATTTTATGGCTATAAAACATCTACTGCAGCTACAGATGCAACACGTAAAAAATCATCAATAATAACCTCATACAATTGAAATCTTATTTAGGAATATAGCCATATTTTACTCACCAAAAATATGGTTTAACTGTACACTATCCATCCTTTCTTTCCTCTTATCTATCACCATCGAAGCAAATGCTGAAAGTCTAGCCTCCTGCCGTATTTCTGGCATGTTTGTTAATGCTGAAAATGTTCGTTCCCTATTGTGACTGGCTTGCTTGCTTTGGAGTTGTTCGACCTTTCTTAATGATGTCCAGCTTTTTTTTTCTTAAAGTCCGTCCGTCTTGGCTTTGAAGGTAAATATGCAAACACATCAATTTCTTCTCCTTCAGCCATTGCGGGTTGACAAAAACGCTATTATATCAACACAACAATATATTTGCTTTTGCAGCTCGCTCCAGATATAGTTAGGTAGCTCTCCACTCTGTCACCAGCCAATCATAGTTGGTGAAAGCGAGGATGTATCCCTACGCCTGCAAGAAGGCAATGACATATCCCGACGCCTGCAAGAAGGCAATGACGTATCCCTATGCCTGCAAGAAGGCAATGACGTAGCCCTACGCCTGCAAGAAGGCCCTGGTGTCACAAAATCAAATTCCGATTGGTTAAAGCAACTGCATTATCCACGCTTGTTTAATGCAGCAGAGCCTGCAGAACTGATTGTGAAGGCATTGAAGCAGATTTCTGACCCTGGCAACAAATACTGGCTGAAATGTGATTGAGTAAATGCTTCAATATAAAAACACATCTGGAAGCAGTGCAACCAGGGGGAAAAGCAATGAAAGGAAGCTAACAGACATTTTGGAAATATTTAATAAGTATTCATGGACAAAATAAAATGAACAGCAGTGTGATTCAGATATTTCTTAGGCCAGCAGAGATGGCCTTGAAGGCCCTGATGGCACACCACTGATACATATAGATACGCACATAATCAGAAGAAATCTACTGCGCCGCCTGAAGATTCCATCAATAATTCAACGTTCCTCGAATCTGACAAAGAGGACACGTACTAAAGCTCCCAATAACCTGTTTTTTTTTAAATCAAGCGGAGGAACTATTTTCACTGAGTTCAGTACATAAACGTATCACATTTTTTATATATATATATATAGATTATAGTTAGACATTACAGTCTTTGTAATATTTAATAGATACACTTCTTGATAATTGGGCCTGTATTTCAATATAGGCTTGAAAACATGGTATTAAAAATAGGGCTGATCTTACTTTGCGGTTTTTCGATTATGGCGGCCACGTCTGGTCTGCATTATCCGCTATATTCAAGAGATTACTGTGTTGTCTTTGGATTTTTATAATTTGAGATTTGTTCTTTGTGTTCATCTTCCAGCAAAACACATCATCAAGATTGATGGAAAAGCAGGCCTCTTCAAAGGGCTTGTTCCAAGGCTTTGTGCTGGCACCATCGGCACTGTAGTGCATAGTAAAATTGTGCAGGTATGTGTTAGGTTAATTTTTAGTTATCTTTAATATATTAATATAAAACAATACTAGGGAAACATCAGACATTTCCGGTTGACAAGGAGAATCCATTTTGGCTCGTCCTCACCACAGATTATTCTACCCGAACAACATTCTCTCCTACAAGGTCATCTATTCAAAACAATTGCATGAGAGGTAATCGAGTAAACAATTAAGGTCGTATCGGGTAGACCGAGCAACACTATTTTAAAAGAATTGCGAATATCTTCGGAGGTTGATTCGATTTTGCAAAACATTTTAAGAGTCCTTCCCCAAATCTGATCTCGTCGAGGTTTAATACAAATCAAACAATCAACAGTCCTTGGATCCATGTGAGAAGCCAGGGTTACAAAACAATTTTTATAAGTCCAACTTGATAGAGAGCTTTCCCTCTGCTTATCAGGGCCGCAAGTTGATGCACCAGTGTGACCCCTTCCAGCGTCAATATGCCAAGTTAAACAAAGCACTTCCAATGGATAATAATGTATACAGTGATCCCTCGCTACTTCGCGGTTCACCCACAGCGGATTCAGAGCCTCGCGTTTTTCTTTTTTCGAAAAAAAAATACAAATATTACATTGAGACAAGATATAGTTTTTTTTTGTTATAACATGAATTTCACTCACTTTACCCATATTCTATATGGTGTATACTGGTTACAGGGGGGTTAAAAAATAAATAAAATAAAAAACTTTTTTAAATTAAATCAAAATTAAGCATTTTTGAAGGGGCATTCCTACTTCGCGGAAATTCACTTATCGCGGGTGGTCCCGGTCTCCTTTAACTGCGATAACCGAGGGAATACTGTAAACTTAAAGAAAGCGAAGCACATAAAAAACCCATATTTGTGATTGTTCAAAGGTTCTTCTTCGTTTTTTGAAAAACACCAAAAAACAGGATATTACAATGGAAAAAGATATTTGTATTGGTTATAATTCACCATCTACTAACAGAGTAACCAATACCTAGTGGTTATGATGCTCAATGCTAAAATCAGACATTATTCAGTACAACGTGGAGTACGCAGACGGGGAGAGAGAGAGAGCGAACACATTCGTAACATAATATACAGTAATCCCTCGAAAACCGTGCCTTCAACTTTTATGTCCAACAAATGCAGCTTAAATGCGACTAAATACGGGACTACTGGGATGTGTTGACATGGTAAACACTATGAACCCATGACTCAAGGCAACACATATCTGGTCAGTCGGAGTATGTTTAACTACCGGTAGAAGTTAAAATGGCGTCGCCATGAGCGGGCAATGGGAGGGAGAAGTGAGGTTTTTTTCACGGTTGCTACACACACACTCACGTAGCACAGTCTTAGACAGCGTTTTGATTCCAATTTTGTTCGTCTAACAGCCAGGCTTTAAGATGATTGGCGAAGAGTTTCAGAGACGTGAGTTCATGTATGTTAATACGCGAGAGAGAGAGAGAGAGAGAGCCGGCGAGAGAGAGAGAGGGAGAGCCTGTGAGAGAGAGAGCCTGCGAGAGAGAGAGAGCCCGCGAGAGAGAGAGAGCGCCCGCGAGAGAGAGAGAGCCCGCGAGAGAGAGAGAGCTCGCGAGAGAGAGAGAGCCCGCGAGAGAGAGAGAGCCCGCGAGAGAGAGAGAGCCCGCGAGAGAGAGAGAGCCCGCGAGAGAGAGAGAGCCCGCGAGAAAGAGAGAGAGAGCCCGCGCGAGAGAGAGAGAGAGAGCCCGCGAGAGAGAGAGAGAGCCCGCGAGAGAGAGAGAGAGAGCCCGCGAGAGAGAGAGAGAGAGAGCCCGCGAGAGAGAGAGAGAGAGAGCCCGCGAGAGAGAGAGAGAGCCCGCGAGAGAGAGAGAGAGCCCGCGAGAGAGAGAGAGAGAGAGAGCCCGCGAGAGAGAGAGAGAGAGAGCCCGCGAGAGAGAGAGAGAGCCCGCGAGAGAGAGAGAGAGAGCCCGCGAGAGAGAGAGAGAGAGCCCGCGAGAGAGAGAGAGAGAGCCCGCGAGAGAGAGAGAGAGTCCGCGAGAGAGAGAGAGCCCGCGAGAGAGAGAGAGAGAGAGAGAGAGAGCGAGAGAGAGCCCGCGAGAGAGAGAGAGAGCCCGCGAGAGAGAGAGAAAGAGAGCCCGCGAG
>NW_027551606.1:1500038-1517538 GCF_051989575.1 Stigmatopora nigra
AAGCGTAGAACATTTGAATCAAACTGTTATTATCATGTTTTTACATTATTTGAAATATTGTGTTTTTGCAGAATATTGAAAATGTACAGCATAATGAAAATAAGTATAAAGGGTGAACAAAGTATAATTTGTTCGTGATTTATTTGCAAATTCAAATTTCCACCACATTAAAACAAGTTTTTCCACTGGTTCAGTACCAAAGACAATGCAGTTCTATTTCAATCCAAATTTGTTCAGTTCTTCTTTCACCGTTTTAAAGTTATTCTCACCTGTAGCTGAACCCTCCTTAGTAACTGGTACAGATAACAGGGGCTGGCTAATTAATCCAGTTTCTGGATGTCCACTGGAGTACCACTGGAAAATATTTTTCGCTGCTATCATTGCTGCCATCAGTACTTAGGGTGAACACTGGTGAACTATCCGCAACATTGTTTGGTATTATTATAGCTTGGTGCTTAACCAGAGTGGAGGCCAAGTAAAAACGCCGGAAAGTTCATTTTTGCTGTCGTTGCTTTATGTCGTATTTCTTTTTTGCCTGAGTCTTTTCCAAACATCTGACTGATGGAAGACTGCTTCTCTGTCCGATTCACAATGCACTCGTGTTACCGAATTCATTTCATTTACAGTGCAGTTGAATAAAGATAATGAAAGCCATAGCAATGGTGTGAATTTCAATGCATTTAAATTGGAAATTTGGTACGTTTCCAAAATAGTTGCATAAAAACATTAAGTGAAATTTAAGTGTAATGTGTTAGAAGTATTAGATTAAACATGTTCATTTAGTGTCTATGTAGGTTTTAATCCAATTTTATTAGTAATGGAAGTGCATTTTTTACATATGGTTTGTTTAGTGACTGTTGCCTTTACTCCCTTTTATAGGTTCTGGGAGGCCAGAAGAAAGATGTGGATGGAGCTTTACAACATGTTGTTAATGAGGTATATTCCACCAAGATTGCCTAAAGACATGATCACGCTGAATTGGAAAGTCTTAAAGATATCAGTTGATAAGTAATTCAGCCTGTTAGTGCTAACTTGCTACTGGATTTTCATTTTTTTTTTACTTGCTGATAACCTAGAAAGCTTAGCGTTGGAAACTTAAATCAATCGCTCACTCTTCCTATGTTTTGTCCTTTAGCATACAAGATAGCTAGTTACAATTCGCTTTGTTGCACGATTCAACACAAACACGCCTCAGAAACAACTACAAAACACTCATGATATCACATCCTTGGTGCATATCTTGTATTTGGTAGATGTCCTCAGATGATAGTACTGTCATCCTTCACCTTTTCCGGGCTTCAATATTCGCAGTTTCAGTACATCGCTTTTATATAAGTATCTAGATCAAAAATGTTCTTGATAAATTCAAAATTTACGCTGAAATGCGCAAGTGGGGGACAGGAGATGAAAAAAAATGGCGGGAGTCAGGGCACTGCTTCTTTAGCGCTGAGTTGGGTGGCACTCAGCCTTATAGAAGTGAAATTTCACCGGAGAAAAAGGATGTGACGAATAAATGAGGACTTTGTCTTGCCTTTTCCGGTTCTCTTTGAATTACATTTTGCATAGAGAGAGACTATGCCGAGCCTATTCCAGCTTTGTATGTATTTTGAACTCACTTTCGAGAATCTGACAAACCGGGAATTCTCAATCTTAAATGTTTTTGTTCCTAGTGGTTACCACTTGCTTCGTGTTCTTGAAAACGTTTATGGCTGCCGTTTTCTAAATGTTCGCCTCTTTCTTGATGTAATGCATGGTAGATTTTTTTTCCAAAATGACGCCGTTCAAGCGGCAGCCAGTTGCTTTAGCTCCCTAAGTCTTCACTCTTATTCTGTGTTTTTACAGCTTTTTCTCTTTTTATTTTTACGTTTTATAGTCTTTTAATACTTTACATCTTACTTTACTTTATATTTTATACTCCATGTTTTACGACTTCACATTCAAGACTTATGCGGAACATAAGATCTCTTCCCAATAAGATAAAAAAGCTAACGGTGTTTACCAAACTATAACGGCATTATCGGAAATACTGAATAATGTGCTTCACGGAGACCTGACTGAATTAACTAACTGTTGGGTCTGAAGTTACAGATCCCCATACTTACCAACCGTGCACAAAAGAAAAACAAGGCATGAGACTGTATTATATTTAAAGCGACCGCGCAGCTGGGAAATGTCGGAGGCGCGAGTCCATGGACTCGCGCTCAGCTCCCCGAACTCTCTCCTTCCAAGTCCCAAGTCGCGCTTTTATTAAGTTTCAGCATTGATGTCGTGAAAAAGGTACAACAGTCACTGAGACATGTTAAAGACATCGATTATGATTATTGACAGGTTGTTCTTTGTCATAGAGAATGTGTATGTCACGAATCCTTGCATATAATCTTTCAATCCGTGTCACCGTTAAATGTCATAGGGACCTTCAATCCATATTACAATCATCAGTGTCACCACCATCATAGGTGTCACTAAGTGTCACTGTTCGGCTGCAAATTTGTCATAGGGCCAATAGGGAATATGTATGTCCTTTGAAATGCACTTGTTATTGTTTTACGCAACTTCACACTAACACCGGTGTGTCTCGTCTCCTTGGATGGTTTTCAGCTTGTGAGGGCGGGCAGAAATGCAAAAGAGAGCGGTAGGAAGAAAGGGAGTTGTTTTCAGTAATTCCAGATGGTGTAAGCCCGGGCATATTATGGTGAAGAAGCAACCTTGCATTCGAGATATCGAACTAGTAGCTGTAAGCAGCAGGTCGTTTTACATCCCCCGGGAGTTCTCACACAACATCGCAATAACTGCACATATACCTCCTTCTGCCGATGTGGCAGTCGTTCGAGAGCTGCTTCACGATACTGTGTCGCGGCTGCAGATGTCACACCCCCAGTCTCCTTCTTATCTCTGGTGAATTTAACCATGATTCCTTGGCTTCTACTCTCCCCGCTTGTGTCACACCAGGGAACAAAAAAAACTAGATCTGCTATATGCCAACACAAAAGAGGCATACAGCTCAGGCCCTCTGCCCCGCCCCCACTGCGTCGCTCAGACCGCAACCGATTCCGTCTGATCCCCATCTACGTCCCAATGGTAAGGAAAAAAATCCCAACCATGAGGATCATACAAAGAAGGACCAAGGAGAACAACCAGCATGGTACTAAGGGACTGTTTTGAGACCACTGACTGGAAGGCAAAATTACCTCTAAGCTGTGCGCGTGCGCAATTGTGCACTACTTTCGTCTTTTCTGCGCAGCACCATTTGTATGTCGCGCACAAAATATAATCCAAACTTTGTTTTTTCCCCCCCTTTTGGATTGGATTGGATAACTTTATTCATCCCGTATTTGGGAAATGTCCTTGTTGCAGTAGGAAGACGGTGAGGATACAGAAATAGGAAAGGCATTTTACACAAATAGGTAGTTAATAGTAAGTCAATAAATAAATACATCAATAAATATATAAATAAGTAACCGTGTTGCTGAAATGTATATATTCTTACACATACATATATATAAAAGCACATGTATACTATATGAGAATTCAGTAGGTCCTAACCCACAGCCTTTTTTTGGTTAAAGAGCCTGACAGCTGATGGGAGGGAGGAACTGCGGAAGCGCTCCTTCCTGCAGTGAGGGTTCCGCAGTCTACTGCTAAAAGTGCTTCGAAGGGACTCCACCGACTCGTGCAGGGGGTGGGAGGTATTGTCCATGATGGACCTCATCCTGGTCAGCATCCTCTGCTCTCCCACTTCCTCCACAGAGTCCAAAGGACAGCCCAGAACAGAGCTGGCCCTCCTGATCAGCTTGTTCAGCCTGTTCCTGTCCCTCTCCGTGCTCCCACTTCCCCAACAGACCACTGCATAAAACACGGTAGATGCCACCACAGTGTCATAGAAGGTCCTCAGCAGTGACCTGCACCCTCCAAAGGACCGTAGGCTCCTCAACAGGTAGAGGCGGCTCTGGCCCCTTCTGTACAGGGCATCTATGTTTGTGGACCAGTCTAGTTTGCTGTTGAGGTGAACACCCTGGTACTTCAAATTCTCCACGATTTCAATGTTTTTACCCTGGATGTTCACCTGAGTGGTCTGTTGAGGTGTCCTCCGAAAGTCAACGACCATTTCCTTTGTTTTACTGGTGTTGATGTGCAGGTGGTTTTGCCTACACCAGTCGACAAAGGCTGTGATGACTCCCCTGTACTCCAGGTCGTTCCCGTCAGTCACTCGTCCAACAATGGCGGTGTCATCAGAGAATTTCTGGAGGTGGCAGGTGTCTGTATTATGTTTAAAGTCTGAAGTGTAGAGGGAGAAGAGGAGTGGGGAAAGCACTGTGGCCTGTGGGGCCCCCGTGCTGCAAGTTACCACATCAGACGTACAGTCCTGGAGTCTCACATATTGTGGTCTGTCGGTGAGGAAGTCGATGATCCATGCGGCTAGGTGGTTCCCTACTCCGGCCACCTCCAGTTTCCCTCTCAGAAGGACCGGCTGAATGGTGTTGAATGCACTGGAGAGGTCAAAAAAAACATCATTCTCACCGTGCTTCCCGAGTTCTCTCTAGGTGTGAAAGAGACCTGTGCATCAGGTAGGTGGTAGCATCTTCCACACCAATGCCTGGACGATAGGCGAACTGCAGAGGGTCCAGCTCTGCATTCATCAGGGGGCTCAGGTGGTTGAGGATGATCCTCTCCAGTGTCTTGATCAGGTGAGAGGTTAGTGCTACCGGCCTGAAGTGGTTTGGCTCCCTGGGGTTCGCAGTCTTTGGCACTGGGACCACGCAGGAAGTTTTCCACTAGGTGGGGACCTTCTGCAGACTGAGACTAAGGTTGAAAATATGCAGAATCACTGTGCCAAGCTGATCCGCACACTCTCTCAGTAGTCTGGAGCTGAGGCCGTCTGGACCGGTAGCCTTCCTTGTCTCGATCTTCTTTAGTTGTTTTGTCACCTGATTGACAGTGATGCGGTGACCGGTGGAAGAGGGGGAGGAAGGGGGGGGGGGGGAGAACGAGGGGGGAGAGTTGCTTCTGGTCTGGGGGGTCAGGGGAGCAGGGGCAGGGCTGAATCTGTTAAAGAACTGATTCAGTTTCATTGGCCCACTCCCCGTCACCGGACTCCGGGCCTCTCCCACTGTTACCTCCATGGCCCGAGATGGTCCTCAAGCTCCTCCAGACCTCTTTGGTGTTGCCTCTTTGGAGTTGCTTCTCTAGCCTCCTGCTGTAGCTGGTCTTTCCCCTCCTTATCTCTCTCTTCAGCTCCTTCTGGACCGTTTTGAGACTCTCCTTTTCCCCAGATCTAAAAGCCCTCTTCTTCTTGTTCAGGAAGGCCCTTAGATCCCTGGTGACCCACGGCTTATTGTTGGAGTAACAACGGACCTTCTTGGAGGGTACGATGTTCTTCACCCAGAAGTTAATGTAATCTGTGATGCAGTGGGTCAAGCTGTCGATGTCTTCCCCATGTGATTTGCACAGCACCTCCCAGTCAGTTGTCTCGAAACAGTCCCTCAGTACCATGCTGGTCTCCTCGGTCCATCTTTGTATGATCCTCGTGGTAGGTTTTATTTTCCTCACCATAGGGATGTAGGTGGGGATCAGAAGGACCAGGTTGTGGTCTGAGCGGCCCAGTGGGGGAAGGGGGACTGAGCTGTATGCCTCCTTTGTGTTGGCATACAGCAGGTCCAGAGTTTTTTGTTCCCTGGTGCAGCACTTCACATACTGAGTGAAGGTGGGGAGAGTCGAAGTCAAGGGAGCATGGTTAAAATCACCAGAGATAAGAAGGAGAGACTGGGGGTGTGAAGTCTGTAGCCGGGACAGAGTAGAGTGGAGCAGCTCACGAGCCACTGCCGCATCGGCTGAAGGAGGTATATACACAGTTATTATGATGACGTGCGGGAACTTCCGGGGCATGTAAAACGGCCTGATGCTAACAGCTACTAACTCGATATCTCGAGTGCAAAATTGCTCCTTCACAGTAATATGCCCAGGACTGCACCATCTACTGTTAATAAAGACAGCTAGTCCCCCACCTTTCTTCCCACCGCTCTCCTCAGCGTCCCTGTCCGCCCTCACCAGCTGAAAGCCATCCAAGGAGATGAGAGAGTCTGGTATTCGCTCATCCAGCCAGGTCTCCGTGAAGCAGATAATGCAGGTGCTCCGATATTGTCCTTGTTGTTTGGTCAGCGCCGTTAGCTTTTCCATCTTGTTGGGGAGAGATCTTACGTTCCCCATAATAATAGATGGAATGCTGGATCTGAAGCGTCGCTTTTTCTCCTGACATTTTCGTCCGGCTCTGTGATGGCACCATTCAAGCGGCAGCCAGTGGCAGTAGCTCTGTCCACTCTTGTTTTTCTCTTTTTACAGCCCTTCTATGTTTTTTTAATTATTTTTTAATACACCTTTTTAATTTACTGTTTAAATCGAAGAACAAGCAGTGGAAATGGGGTGAGAACTGTCTAAATCTGCTGTCTGTGTGGTTGCGTGTGTGCGAGTATGTGTGTCTAGTATGTGTGATCGTTTGTCTTCAACCTACACAATGGACTATAAATGGAAATTAGCCCTCAGCTACAATCTTACATGTATATGTTCATTAACATGAATATAAACATGTTCATTAATATGTGCTATCCCTTATTAAATAAATCAGAGCAAAATTATGGAAAAATCTTGCATATACGCAAATGCAGACTTGACTCAAGTGACACGTTAAGCAAAAAATTCTTTTGAAAGAGAATGAGAAGTGAGGAGACAGATGTGTAAAATAAGGTAAAATTTATGTCGGTTTTGTGCATATTCTAATGGCATTTATGAAGATGTTATATTCATAGATTTTTTCATTCATTTTCTGAAACACTTTATCCACTTCATCACTCACTGTTCAGTGCTGTATGTAGAGCAATAGCGGTAGCATTCTCAGTGTACCTGTTTTCTCTATAAGCAAACTGGTGAGGGTAAACTGAGGGAGGGATTATATTCCTGATATGGCGGGCTACCAACTTTTCAAAGCACTTCACAAATCACAGGCGTGAGTGCAAAAGGCCTATAATCATTCCTGCTGTCAATAGTTGGCTTTTTGGGGACAGGGATAATGGTGGCCGATTTCAGGCCGGATGGGATAATGGATTGTTGCAGGGAACAATTGAACATTTTTTGAAGACTCCAGCCAGCTGGTTAGCACAGGCTTTGAGCACCTTCCCAGGTACTCCGTCTGGGCCAGCAGCCTTCCTGGTGTTCACAGACCGCATTACCAGTCTCACTTCCTGTTCCCGGAACTTCAGTGTATTGCTGCAGGTTGGTGGTGGGGGTGTTGAGACTGGGTCTGATTTGTCAGTCTCAAAGCGGGCCCGGAATGGTCCTCAAGCCCCTCCAAACCTCTCTGGAGTTGGTTTTCTAGCTTCCTCTTATAGATGTTCTTTCCCTTCCTTATCTCTCTCTTCAGTTCCTTATGGACCATTTTCAGACTCTCCTTCTCCCCAGACTCAAAAGCACTCTTCTTTTTGTTCAGAAGGTCCCTTAAATCCCGGTTAACCCACGGCTTATTGTTGGAGAAAGAACAGACCTTCCTTCTTAAAGGGTACAGTGTTCTCAACACAAGTTTATATAATCTGTGATGCAGAGAGTTGGTTTTTCCCCTCACCACAGAGATGTAGATGGGGATCAGACGGACCAGGTCGTTGTCTGAGCGGCCCAGTGGGGGAGGGGAACTGAGCTGTATGCCTCCTTTGTGTTGCCATACGGCAGGTCCAGAGTTTTGTGTTCCCTGGTATTGCACTTCACATACTGAGTGAAGGTGGCGAGAGTTGAAGCCAAGGAAGCATAGTTAAAATCACCAGAGATAAGAAGGAGGGTGGGTGTGACGTCTGCAGCCGCGACACCGTAGCATGAAGCATCTCGCGAGATATATACGCAGTTATCACGATAACGTGCGAGAACTCCCGGGGATGTAAAACGGCCTGATGGTAACAGCTACTAGGTTGATATCTCCAGTGCAAAGTTTCTCCTTCACCGTAATTGGATTGGATAACTTTATTCATCCCGTATTCGGGAAATTACATTGTGGCCGTAGCAAGGGGATGATTAGACAGAACAGCAAAGCAAAAGCACAAAGTACAAAGCAAATTAAAGTAAATGGAATCATCAAAACATTCAGACAGCAAAAACACAAAACGAGCAAGAGTGGACGGAGCTGCCGCTTAAACCGCCATTTTGGTTGGGGTAGCTAAATCGGACTCAAAAAGACGTTGTAAAGTTGGACGAAAACTGGAACAACACACAGTAAGTGTTCCACGAGATGGAGTACTTCTGCAGACTGTGACCGAGGTGGAGAATATGCAGAGTCGCTCTTCTAAGCTTATCCGCACAGTTCCTCAGGATTCTGAAGCTGAAGAAAACAGCAGCAGGGCAGAACTCCTCGACTCGGGTTGCTGGTAAGCGCCGACAGCTCTTCCATCCTATCCCACGATGGTATTGGGGTAGACCTGCCAAATGGTTTAATAATTGTTTGTTCATGTCCAGCCAATGTGGCCAAACTGGTTTTACAATTGTTTTTTAGGACAGTGGAATGTAGGACAAGCCAACTAGCTGACCTTGCAATTGTTTGTTCGCACTACGAATTGGAAGATAGCTAACTAGCTGGCCTTGCAATTGTTTCCTTGTATTGTGGAATATGGCCAACTCATTTTGGAACTGTTTGTTCGAAACGCGCAATATAAGATAGGCTGCGGCAGTTTGTGTGTGCTATAAAAATATCGTGTTTGGATACAACTTAAACCTGCTAATGTCTAACCATATTTGCCCAAAGTTTTGTTTACATAAGCTCTGTCCTACAACACTGTCTTAGAAATATTGCCCTTTAGTCCCTATAAAAAGACTGAGCTCTTTTCATTCAGAGAGAATTGCGAGGAAGGTAGGTTGTTTGAGGTTCACAGCTGTCGGAGCATTCTCCAACCATCCTGCAGTCCGGTAATAAACCTATTTCCTATTTAAATTGATCTCACTCGTTCCTAACCTGCTCCTGAAGTTGTATTTTCAGACCTATCAGATGGTCAGAAGCATTGCCTCTTCTACCTTGCGTCTTCTACCTGGGGCTTCACGGTCTGTTATTAATAAAAACGGCTAGTCCCCCACCTTTCTTCTTACCGCTCTCCTCAGCTTTTCTGTCCGCCCTCACCGGCTGACAACCATCCAACGAGACGAGAGAATCTAGTGTTAGTTCATTCAGTCAGATCTTTGTGAAGCACATAATACAGCATTCTCGATAATCTCGTTGTAGTTTGGTAAGCGCCGTTAGCTCTTCCATCTTATTGGGGAGAGATCTTACGTTCCCCCAAAAAAATAGATGAAATGTGGAAAGTGTCGCGTTGTCTCCTTACATTTTCATCCAGCAATGCATCCTCTTCTCATCCTCTTTAACTCCGCAGGGATGTCCAGGGGCATCCAGGTGTTGTGTAGCGCTAACATCTAATCCCTTGTGTAAAACAGCTGAGGCTGAATGATTCTAAAAATGTCCAGAATTTGCAGAGATAAACTAGACTAATAGAACAATGACTGCCTCTCGCACCATTTGTGGAATCTCAAAGTCGAGTCTTGAAAGTAAAGTCGTAAAACATTCAAGTATGGAATATAAACTAAAGTAATTTATCAAGTTAAGTAAAGTTTATTAATATAATGATAAACTGTTAAAACAAAAGATTGAAAAAAGCCATAAAAACACAATACGATTGAGGACTGGTTTGAACGGCGCCATTTTGGGAAGAAAATAAAATTGGTGATTGAAGGTGTCAAAAAATTACAATATGATTTTCATTTTGGGCACTAGTGTCAATCATTACCCAAGGTTTAAAATGTTTGATTTGTACATTTCTTCTTCAGACAAACAAAGAGATGATAGCTCGTTCATTTGCCACCATTGTCACTCATCCTTTTCACGGTAAGTTGTTTTGTCTTTATTAATATATACTATACTTGGTTGCTTTCATAAACTGTATATTTGTTAGAACAATTTATTATCATATTAAAGAAAATTGAGATTCATTTTATTTGTCACGTTCATGTTATCTAAATTGTATTTCAGTGGTTACATTGCGTTGTATGGTGCAGTTTATTGGAAGAGAAACAAAATACAGGTACAATTTTCATGCATTCTGGAATTTTGAGAAACTAGTGGCTGTATTATTTGGAAAATAATCTGAATCTCTTTTTTTAGCGGAGTATTTGATTCCATCATCACCATCTACAGAGAAGAAGGCATGCTGGGGTTCTTCGCGTATGTTTATTCTTCACTCAAGTAGTAGATAAATAAATGTCATCTCTTTAACCCTGAGATATCACAGAGACAAAAGTGCAGTATTTTCCGGATTAAAAATATCAGTTGTTTTTTTCCATGTCTTTTACTTTTATATGTTGCAATTTATAGCCGGTGCCATCTAAAATGTGTACTCCGGAAAATACGGTAAATACATTGTAGGCAGCAATCATCACCATACATTTTCCCTCATTATTTTTAAAAGGGCCAAATCACGTGGGATGGTATTTAACTGATTTTGAAAGTTGGGAGTTAGCTGAACCATAACCCTTGGTCTTTTTCTTTGTTAAATAAACCAAAAAGCGTCAAAAAAATATATCTTTAATCTCATTTTCCTGTTAAGAAAAATATTGGCGTCGGATAAGTGGTTAATGCGTCGGCCTCACAGGTCTGGGGTCCTGAGTCAAATCCAGCTCTGTCCACCTGTGTGGAGTTAGCATGTTGTCCCCGGGCCTGCATGGGTTTCCTCCCACGTTCCAAAAACTTGGATTCTAGGCTAATTGGTCACTCTAAATCACCCCTAGGTATGGATGTCAGCGTGCATGGTTGTCCGTATCCTTGTGCCTTGCGACCGGCTGACCACCGATTCAGGGTGTCCCCCGCCTCCAGCACCCCCTGTGACCTAATAAAGATAAAGCAGCTCAAAAATGAATGAATGAATCAATGAAAAATATTGCCGTATTACTGTGTCAAGTCTCAAACATACGGCATACTAGCAAACTCCGTCCTTTTCCATTTAGTTTCACTACAGTGTGTCAGTTTTTTTTGTACAGGAAATGGGAACTAGTATACTGCCGATACAAGCCTTAATGTTTTTTCCTCTAATTTAGGGATTAACGTATTATATTGGACACAATCAAGGTAGTAAAAGCTCTTCAGTAGTGCATTGTTTTTGTTTTTTTATTTCGAATATTTTCTCAAGACTTCTTTGACCAAGTGACAAATCACGCGTGACCAATGAGTTAGATTGTTTTTGGGGCTAAATTGCAGTAAATTATACATGTCTAAGATGGTTAGCATGTGGGCTAAATTCCACCGTCACTGGAATTTGAACAAAAACAACTCGGCTTTAGCGTTTTTGCCCCAAACAGGGTTGCTGAATGTGCACCAATGAAAATTCCGGTTTCAATTTAAAATAATGAAACATTAAATTTTCAATTGCAAAGTATGTTTGTAAAATCAAGGGGTGGTAAAAATATGTAAGATGTTTACCATTCAAGAGAGCCAATGTGAATGCAGCCCAAGATGTGTCTGTCCTTTTCCGAGTCACATGGGCTGTGATACGGTGCCACAGCATCCGCGGTGAAGTCTACATACTACTTTTCCGTTGAGGCATACTCCCTCTACTGGCTCCCTCTCTGCATAGTTTTATAAGAAAGTTGACATCAACATTACATGAAACATTTTTTTGTACTATTTTAATACTTATGGACTATGTCTTGATCGATTTTTGAATACTCTCACAAAATTCTATAATTTTCTTGGTTGGAAGAATATGATATGGGGCCTTTAAAGCCCCATCCAAATTGCTTTATCATATTGGGTTAGGTTTATTTTTTACAAATTCATTAAAAGTTTAAAAATCAAGGATTCATATGACAAGTGTAACAAATGTGATTGATTAGTTGCTTAAATATGAAAACGCACATCTGGAATCAGCGCAATCAGGGGAAAAGTGATTAAAGGAAACTGACCGACGATTTGGAATTAAGTATTCATGGGCAAAACATAATTAACATCAGTCTGTGATTCAGAAGTTTTTTTTAGGCCAGCAGAGAAGGCCTTGCAGGCACTGACGGTCCACCACTGCGCAAAACTTCCACAAAATCAAAAGATAGCAAAATATTTGACATATATTTAGAGAATGAAGCATAAATATTGCCATATACTTTTTGGTCAGGATTGATCATTTTATTCAATCAACATCAAGCTTGGGGCCAAATTCAATCCGTACATGAACAGAGAACAGTTTACCATCTCAAAGTATACAAATAAAATTGTTAAATGAAGTTTGCTGATTCCTGTTTTACTTTGTTTTATCCCCCACAATACTTCTCAAAATACTTTGACTTTTTTTCTCATAGGGGATTGATCCCCCGTCTCCTTGGAGATATCTTCGCCCTCTGGATTTGTAACCTGCTAGCTCATTTTATCAACACTTATGCTATCGATGATACGGTATGTTTTGTTTTATGATGGTTTTATTTAAAGTCCAAGTACAGTATCCAGTTTTCTCTGGATGTTGGTAAATCACAGACAGAAAAACATTTGGAGAGAGAGTGAGTGAGAGTGAGAGAGTGGCTTGAGAGAATGAGAGAGAGAGAGTGAAAGTGAATGAGAGCGAGTGAGAGAGAGGGAGTGGGAGAGGGGGAGAGTGAGAGAGAGAGGGAGGGACTTGAAAATGTGTATATTTAGGTAGATTTTGTTACATATTAAGTTTTATTTTTCTGTCTGCAGATGAGCCACACTGGAGAAATCAAAAACTGCTCTCAAGCTGTGACAGGGGTAAGTTAACCCATTATCCAATGGGTAATGATATTTTTTTAATTGGCTTGATTTTGCAATCATATTCGTGCCTTAAAATGTCACATGAAATTATTTAAATTTGAGCTTCATAGCTCAGCCCGTTTTTGAGAGTTATGACTAGTGGCAGGTGATGTGGCAAAAATATATGATTTAAAAAAATGAATTCCAATTTTTTGGTTATTTCAGCATTAAAAATATGGTGCGTATATACATTTATGGATATGTATGTTCGTTGGTTAATTTGTTCCGGGACTGAGTCGTATGTCAATATTTTCGTGACTCGAAGGAACGTTTCCCGTTGAAATGAACTAAAAACAAATTAATTTGTTCCAATCCTCTGAGGAAAGAAACAAAAATAGGATATTGGATTTGGATTTTTTTAAATTTCTTCTAATTTGCCATCTATTAACAAAGTAACACATAATAGTGGTTTAATATAACTAAAATGTGTTTAATAGTACTAAAATTATACGGATTTAGATATAGAGAGACGGACAGGGGGGGGTTCATAACCGTTTCATAACCTAAACAAATTTAAAATGAATACATTGATAAATATAAAAATAAATAACCATGTGGCTGATATATATATATATATATATATATATATATATATATATATATATATATATATATATATATATATATATATATATATATATATATATATATATATATGTGTGTGTGTGTGTGTATATGTATATATACACGTATATATATACACGTATATATATACACGTATATATATACACGTATATATATATATACGTATATATACACGTATATATACACGTATATATACACGTATATATATATACACGTATATATATACACGTATATATATATATATACACGTGTATATATATACACGTGTATATATATACACGTATATATATATACACGTATATATATACACGTATATATATATACACCTATATATATACACGTATATATATATATATATACACGTATATATATATATATATATATATACACCTATATATATATATATATATATACACCTATATATATACACGTATATATATATATATATACACGTGTATATATATATATATATATATAAATATATATATATATATATATATATATATATATATATATATATATATATATATATATATATATATATATATATATATATATATATATATATATATATCTATCTATCTATCTATCTATCTATCTATCTATCTATCTCTCTCTCTCTCTCTCTCTCTATATATATATATATATATATATATATATATATATATATATATATATATATATATATATATATATATATATATATATATATATATATATATATATATATATATATATATATATATATATATATATATATATATATATATATATATATATATATATATATATATATATATATATATATATATATATATATATATATATATATATATATATATATATATATATATACATACATATACACATATACACATACATAGATAGATAGATAGATAGATAGATAGATAGATAGATAGATAGATAGATAGATAGATAGATAGATAGATAGATAGATAGATAGATAGATAGATAGATAGATAGATAGATAGATAGAGCTAGAGCTAGAGCTAGAGATAGAGATAGAGATAGAGATGTGTGTGTATGTGTGTATGTGTGTATGTATATACACATAGATGTACATGCATGCATACGGTAGGTCCTAACACGCAGCCATTATTTTGTTAAAGAGTCTGACAGCTGATGGGTGGAAGGATCTGCGAAAGCACTCCTTCCTGCAATGAGGGTGCAACAGTCTATTGCTGAAAGAGCTTTGAAAGGACTCCACAGACTCATGCAGGGGGTGGGAGGTGTTGTCCATGATGGACATCATCCCGGTCAGCACCCTCCGCTCTCCCACTTCCTCCACAGAGTCCAAAGGACAGCCCAAAACAGCGCTGGCCCTCCTGATCAGCTTATTCAGCCTGTTCCTGTCCCTCTACGTGCTCCCGCATCCCCAACAGACCACTGCATAAAACACTGTAGATGCCACCACAGTGTCGTAGAAAGTCCTCAGCAATGTCCAAAGGACCGTAGACTCCTCAATAGGTAGAGGCGGCTCTGGCCCCTTTTGTACAGGGCATATATGTTTGTGCACCAGTCTAGTTTGTTGTTGATATCATGAGCCCAATGTCTTCACCACTTTCTGGCCCCCACAACCACTATATAAGTTTGTCCAATTTCCATTTTAGGATCATTAAATATCACAATGCCTTTAATGTCTAAATTTCCTACAATGTAATAAATAACATGGTGGTATTTTTTTATACTACAGAAAAATTAGGAGGGCTACACAAATGGCGACCTATTATATGGAATCTGGGCGAGTGGTGAGCGTGTTGGCTTTAGTGTTCTGAGGTCAAGGGTTTAGTCTTAGGTGGCTTCCCACTTTCCTGGGTGGTGTTTGAAAGATCTCCCTAGACTTGCGTGGGTTTATTTTCTGGGGTAGTCTACTGTATTCCATCATCCCCAAAAACATGCATGGTAGGCTGGTTGAACACTAAATTCCCCCAAAGTGTTAGTATAAGTATGAATGGTGGGCCGTCTCCTTATGCCCTGCAATTGACTGGCCACCAATACAGGGTATTCCCCGCCTTTTGCCTCAATTGAATAGGAATAGGCTCCAACAACCCTAGGCAACCCTTGTTAGGATAAGTGATACGAACAATGAATGAATATACGGATGCATGAACGCAGATTAACACTCAAACACGCACTACTACAGAAATCATTGCGACTCAGATGGTTCAAACATGCATGATTGTGTTAATGAGCGCTACAGGATGAAGGCCGTGTCGCAGGGCTGACAAGGAAGCTGGACAACCTGGGAGGGAGTTTTCAACCGAAACATCAGTTGGTCCGACCTTTGGAACATCCTGCAGGGAAGGATCAGCTTACTCATTCGCGCAACCTACGACACGCTTCCATGTTCTCGTAACCACCAATAGTTCGGGAAGGTGTGCAGCACACTTTGCAACGCTACCCTCCAGCACATCTTGTTAGGCTGCAAGACTGCACTTTCTCAGGGGTGCTACAGATGGCACCTTGACCAGATCCTGAGGAAACTAGCTGAAGTGCTGGAGAGACGCCGACAGAGCAGTAAAAATTCACCACAAGCGGGGATTCATGCCTACTTTGTCACGAGGGGGGGGGGGGGGGGGGTGATTTACCAGGCCAAGAGAGAGAATAAGCCCCTTTTCCCATGGTCAAGAGTGGGAGATGAGGGGGGGGGGATTCACCAGGCCAAGAGAGAGAATAAGCCCCTTTTCCCATGGTCAAGAGTGGGGGGGGGGGGGGGGGGGATTTCGATTTACCAGGCCAAGAGAGAGAATAAGCCCCTTTTCCCATGGTCAAGAGTGGGAGATGAGGGTTGACCTCACAGGCAGCTCCGATTTCCCACGGAGATCCTCACCACATCACTCCTCCCAGACATTGTGTTACGCTCCTCCAAGGCAAGAGCAATGCACCTCATAGAACTAACATTACCATAGGAGGAGGGGTTGAGGCCGCCTTCGAGCGCTTTGTACTTTGTGCTTTTGCTTTGTTGTTCTGCGGCCTTTGCGACTGTTCTGTATATCTGCATTCCCCCTTCTTTCTACTGTCACAATGAAATTTCCCGAATATGGGATAAATAAAGTTATCCAATACAAGAAGGCCAAATACTTGGATCTGGCAACTGAGTGCCAGAAAATTGGCTGGAAGTGCACTATCTCAGTTGAGGTTGGCTGCCGAGGCTACGTCGGGCTCTCGACAACACGCCTCCTGAGAGATACAGGAGTTTGTGGAGGCAGCCTGAGGAGGGCCATAAAAGAGCTGGCAGAGGAAGCAGAGGAAGACAGCTTTTGGCTCTGGCC
Organism: Stigmatopora nigra; assembly: GCF_051989575.1. NCBI lineage: Eukaryota > Metazoa > Chordata > Actinopteri > Syngnathiformes > Syngnathidae > Stigmatopora > Stigmatopora nigra. The sequence goes on from NW_027551606.1 coordinate 1,516,740, forward strand.
TAGGAAGAAGGACAGGAGCTAGGGAAACGCCAGCTAACCCCAACAATCGCTGCAGGAGACAACCGCTATCCGCTGCAGGGGCTGACAGGGAGACATCTCTGTCACTGCTCCACCACCAGATGTTCCAGGATTAAAGGAGCGAAATATCAATCAACGGTGATTCCTGGCTGATGACCCTGCAGCTGACCTGTGGGCATTGGAGGAGGTGTGTCAGGCAGCAATGCCAAGCTGGGAAAAAACACCCACCTGTTCATCAATTCTTCTTTGGGCGCAATCCAAAGCACAGTTCTTTTTCCACTTTTTTTTCTTTTAATGATAATGACTGTGTTGTTGCCATGGTGAGAAGCACCACCAAACTTATATTTTGACAGCTTGAGAATTGTTTAATTTTAGTGACTGCTTGTAAAGGTTGTGTACCTATTATGGGTACCATCATTTTTTCCTTCTATTTCATTAGTTTTTTGAACAGCAAAAGAAAAGTAGTAGCTTATTGTGATTGTTTGCTTTTTAAAACATTTTTATTTGCTACTTTCCAGAGTTTCAAGTGATCTTGGTGTCTTATATTTAGAAAGGGAAAATTTGTGTCACTTACCATAACAAAATGCTGTTTTGTCTTTCTTTATCCAGTTCTTCGCCAGCATGCTCACATACCCTTTTGTTTTGGTGTCTAACATCATGGCTGTCAATAACTGCGGGTGAGTTAGCAAAGGAAGGCAGTTTTCCGAGTTTTCAATTTTGTCTACTATTATGTTTCTCATTCTCTTAGGCTCACTGGGGGGCTTCCCCCCTATGCATCAAT